>NC_056744.1:469711106-470011106 GCF_019279795.1 Protopterus annectens | reverse complement strand
AAATTGACAGGCATTTGAATTTCAGACTTCAGGTTTCTGAATGTTTAATTCCTTGCAGATTTGATGGTGCAGTGGTAGTATTGTTGCCTCACAGCTATAGGTTTTCTGGTTTGATTCTTGGTTGGGGTGGCTTCTGTGGAGTCTGCATCTCCTCTGTGTTTGTGTGGATTTGCTCTGATGCCCTGCCATTTTACAAAGACGTGTCTGCAGTATTAATCCCTGCCTCTGCTGAAAATTGTTTTTGTTCTGTCCCAGTAAAATTGACCGCATTTGAATTTCAAACTTCATGTTCTTCAGAATACATAGTAGCACAACCTTTTTTCTAGCAATTTTCTAAGTTTATAAGATGAATATTTTAAATTTGTCCCTATTTTTGGGACTGTATTCCATTATTGGCTTCGTCCAGGTTTTGTGCTAAGGTTGACAGCTATGGCAAGAACTGAATTCACTGAATATGGACTGTAGAATTGTGCATATTTACTGATAAAGGTGCACTGTAGAATTGTGCATATTTACTGATAATGGTGGACTGTAGAATTGTGCATATTTACTAATAATGGTGGACTGTGGAATTGTGTATATTTACTAATAATGGTGGACTGTAGAATTGTGTATATTTACTAATAATGGTGGACTGTGGAAGTCTGAGTAGACTTTTATGATAAATGTTCTCAACTGGGCAGTTTTGCCATTATGGGTGCATATGTTTTGTTTCATTGCTTACTGGAAAAATGTTCAAAACAAATTTAAAACACCCTCTAACAAGTGTACTGTATTGTACAAGGAATATAATTTTAGTACAATGAGGAAGGTGTATCAAAGAGCACATGTATGTTTCATATGCAAGGGGCCTATGATTAAATTAATCTTTATGTGCCACTGGCAAAATGTATTTTCTTTGAATGTGGGTTTCAATGCTGTTTCAATGAATGTGAGTTTCAAGGGCAGAGAAGTTTTAATGCTAAGTTTTCATTGTGAGACTGCATTGCTTTGTTTAACAGATGACTTAATGTTTGTGCTGTAAAATACAAAATAAAACTTTCAAATGAAGTCCAATCATTGAAGTAAAGCAGTATGCACATTAGTGTTTATGGTAAATGGAGTGAAATAGCCAAGTAATGGTTAATTGGAATGGCTGCAGAGGCTCCAGTTCAACCATTATTTTGTCAGGGGAAGGGCAGCAAACTCAGACAGGCCCAGCTGAACTATACCTCCCAACTGTCCAGATTTTCAAAGAATGAATAGATTTTTGCTTCTTATTTTTGGTTTGTTGTTCATAAAATTTGTAGTTTTAATTCCTAAATGATTTGCCAGAAGTCACTAAATAATAAGTTTCAGACTTCATAAAAATGCATGTTAAAGTAAGAGCCGTTCTATCAACTGTCTCAATTTATACAAGAGCAATTTTTAGTACTGTTTATATGTGCCCCAATATATTTGGCCTTGTTCAGATTTACTGCATTAACAGGTTGAGAGGTACATGCAAATAAATTGCTTTATAGAATTAGGCATAGCCAACCTCTCAACTGTCCCCAATTTTTGGCTCAAAATGTTGCTCTTCCCCCTAATAATCCCTCCAAAAATAGCAATTTTGGAAGAAAACATGGAGGGTTTACAATTAAGAAATAACTGTAATAATCAAAGTTATAGATTACTTGAAATGCATGTAGATTCTTTTATTTTGTCAGCTGCTCAAGGTAGCAGTACTAATATTAAAGTGTCCCTTCTTTGACAGGTAGAAGCTGTATTGTGTGTCTATTTTATATTTTTGCATCACATTTTTGGTCCATTTTTCATAAAATTGTGTTTTTGGCAAATTAGTGACAAATCACTAAAGACTGAAGTTAGAAAATGACAGACATTTGAGTTTCAGATTTTATACCCTTCAGAAAATTCATACTAATGCAAGACCTATTCTATTATCTTTCTAAGTTTATTAAAGCAATATTTAAAAATTGTCCTTATTGTTGTGCCTTTGTCCCACTTCTGTGTATGGCTTTGTCCAGATTTCTTGCTCTTGAAGTTGAGAGGTATGACAAATGTGTCAGGGCCATCACAGTCAGCCAGAGAGATTTCAAATTGTGACATGCTTGTTGCCTCCCCATGTAGTGACTCTGGATGTATCCAAGCAAGGCAAGGAGTAGTTGTATCTACCTTGGATGGGGAGGACACACTGCATAAGTACTACAGTGGCTTTTCATCTGTCCTTGATTTTGCAGAATGGTCTGGTTTCTGTCATATTTTGTACTGTTGATTTATGCTTATTACTCAAAGTGCCTGTTGCTCTGTGTTTAAGTAGCAATGCTTTAATGACCATAAGGTAAGCTTGTCTGACATCGTAAGATGCAAGTAAGCTTTAATAAGCATACTGTTAAAGAATTGCCAACATTGAAAGCCTTTCTGTTGTTGCCATGCAGAGAATACTTGACTAGATAATGTATAAGCCTTGGGTATTAAAGGACAGGATTCCATTATTTTAAAAGCTCATTACACTTGTTGGAGACTTCCAGTCATCTCTACAGGCTTTACCCGTAAACTAAACAGAATGCCAATCATGTGTGGTCCATAACCTGTACAGTAATCCTTTAAGCAATGTATCTTGAGCTTGTTTCTTGTTTGCTTTTCATTTTTACTTTTATCATGTTTTCCCCATGAAACAAGTTGTCAGGCAGCAGGTCTTTTTGGATAAGAAACATTTTTACAAGTGGGGCATCACATAGATTTCTACTTTCAGCATGTTGCTTGGTACTTTAATAAAGCTGAATATATTATAATTAGAACTGCAGTGCAAGGAGAAGTGGTTTGAGTTGAGTGCTTCTGGTTTTTCTTATACTTGATTTTGACTGGCATTCCAGTAATGTATTTAAAAAGTAATTTATTTTTTCATGCCTCACAATCTTTTGTTTCCATCTAGATATTAAGTAAGCTGTCATGCAGCCAATGCATTGAAATATTTTTATTCTTCTACACTTATTTTTGTCTTGATTGGACTTTCATAATGATGGTTTGCCACCCAGGGCAGCGTATTTAATTAAAGTTAGTTTTTTTGTGGTTTTGTGCATAGCTCCTCCCCTTTATGGTTGACCACACCCCGTCCTTTTGACCCCGCCCATTCAGCGTCTCCTGCAGCCCCCCTGTGATTTGAAGTCACCAGCCGCCACTGAGTATGCACCATTTCCCCCTCATTTATTGCCTAGTGGCCTTTTCAATGAAGTCCACCATATTCAGTGAGCATGACCTCCCTTTGACAAAGCCAAACTGGCATGAATCAATTGTCTGGAGTTCTCCTATGTTCTTGTTGATAATTTCCATGATAATTCTTTCCATGGCTTTACAAAGAAGACTAGTCAGAACAATTAGTCTGGATTTTCCAGGATCTGTTGAAGGTCCTCCCTTTTGAAGGGGAATAACTGTCCTCCATTCACATGGTACAAAGCCTGTTTTAAGACTGTAGTTAAATAATGACTCCAGGGGTCCTGATAAGTCATATTTTAGACTATTCAAGAGGCATCCTGGGATGTTATTGGGGCCCATTGAGGCCATGTTTTTGGCTTTAGTGATTGCAGGAATTATATGCTCCCTAGTTATAGTTGGAGGAGTCATGCTTGAGAGGATTTTTGGTAAGATGGTTGGGTTGAGACCTGTGTAAAGCTGAAACTGATTTTTTCTGATAACAGGTTCACTGTATTGCCAAACTCAGTGAATGTGGCACCATTAACTACCAGTTCAGTACATTGGTATGTGCTGACCTTGAGGTTTTTGACATAGCTGTAAAAGGCCTTATGGTTATCTTTCACCAGGGAGGCTGTCTTAACCTTAAAGCTGGCTTTGCTTGAACTATTTAGCCCTCATAGTTGCTTATTTACTTTGATGAGAAAGTTTTTATCTTTAGGGGAATTACCCTTCCTGATTTTTGATATATTTTTTTCCTTTTGATGTATGTCCTGTTTAATTTGGAATGCTACCAGTGTGGTTTGTTTCTGGGACTAGTCTTGAGCTTGCTTCCAGTAGGTACAGTAAACTCTGTGCATCCACTGACATGGTTGTACAGAGTTTCTGAGAGCAGTTCAGCATACTCTGCTGTGTTTTCGGGGTTAGGAGGAACATTGAATCTTGACAAACTATCACCTTGGGTATAAAAGGTAATTTGCCTTGGAATAGTTCTTAACTGTTATTGGTTTTAATGAGATTACAAAGTTTATTTTGATTTTGAAAGAGACAGCTTTATGGTTGGTCTTTACCACACAGGATGGGACATTGGTGGGAGAAGGGTGCAGCATTCTCACATATATCTGTAAGCACAAAGTCAAGTATGTTAAACTGTCTAGTGGGCATATTCACTTATTAGTCAAATGCATTTTTATTTACAAAGTCCAGGAATCTCTGTACCTATAGATTTGAGGCCATGTAAGATTCTTATTCTGTAGGGGGATCATTAACGTCCCTTATGAGTAGAATGTTAGATTGGATGATAGGTGTCTCCAGTAGGTCAAAGTATCCATTGTGAGCTTCTTAGGACATGAAGGGCAACTTATAGCTGGCTAGGATATGGTACAAGATTTTGTCTATTGTGACGTGCACATGGAGGAACTCCAGCATGTCATCCTGTTTGACCACCCTAGAGGTATACATGTTACTGATGTACATTGTGACACCTCCATCTTTAGCCCTTGTTTGTGCAGCTATTGGACTAAAAGTGTGGAAAACACTGACATGCACTGCCAGGGTACTCTCTGCCACTTTATATCTCATTAACTGACAGAGGTCTACATTCCCAAGTGTGAGGAGAGCTTGGAGGGAGTGTAGTTTTCTGTTTTTATTTAGGTCCTAACATTGAATAATACCCTGAGGTTCAGCTGAGTTGATTTTGCTATGTAGGGAGGATTGCCAATTTGGCATTGCCTAAAAGATGCACTATGGGCTGGATAAAGTTTTAGCCAGTATTCAAAAGCCTAGAAGGGAAAGATACAGACAAGTCTTGGCAAAGCAACAGAATCTGTTAAGCATGTCCTCTTAAGTTGATAAATATTAGATCCCCTTAGAATGATACCAGAAGGACAGAAAAGTGTTGAAAGCAATAATTTTTACTCATACTGTGGCATTATCCTCAGTGATGATAATATACTGCTCAATGCTAGGATCATGCCAGCCTGAGACACATAGTCTGTAAGCTCCATAATGTTTCACTTCATATAGTCAAGAGAGATACATCTCAGGTCATTTACACTTACATGGATTATGATGGAATCATGCTGGTACCTGCAGTGTATTGACTTGAGTGAATGTGTAATTTGCCAGATCCTGGCTCCAGATAAGCAACTAACAGTGATCTTCATCTTGTTCAGCCTGGTCAGAGGGATATTAGTATATTTTATAATAAAGTAGCATATGATGAGAGTCCTAGGAAGTGTGTTTGCTTGCTTTAGGGGCTTAGTGTTTGGGGCTCCACTGAGAGTGACATGATGTGTGGTATTGATTTTTTCTGAGTGCCTTTAGGCTTGCTGAGCCATAGCTTTGACCGGAGGTGGTATTGGCAGTCTTTGTTGTTTAGGAAAACTGCTTTTAATTGCCTCAGCATGCATTAGTCTATGTGTGTGTTGTGTGCTATGCGACCTGGATGTTGTGTGTGTGGTTTCAACAACCTGATGTGCACTTGTATGCAAGAGTTTAGCCTCCAGTGTCATTGTATAAGTACACCTCTCACATACTGTATCTGCTTCTTTAAGGATTAAATGGTAGTCAGTAAATATAAAACAGTTGCTACAGTGTTTCAGAATGCCCATATTCACCAATCTGGCTATAGAGATGTTAGGAAATTGCATATACATATTATTTAGTCCTTTGATTTGTCAGCTACAAAGTGATAGTGTATTGGGGTTAGAAGGGTATTAAGGGTACTTTGTTGGTGCAGACTAATAAGGCTGCTTTACTGGGGCAAATTATGCTAAACAGTACTAAATTCTTCTAATTTCAATGTTTACGCAGTACTGAATTCTACTAAATCTGAAGACATTGCCGCTCCATTCCCAACTAGCTGCTCTAATCTTATTGGCACATAAATTATTTGAGCTATACTGCTGATTTACAGGCTACAGTTTTATGGACCATTCCACAGAGAAAATTTGCCTTCTGGGTATTTGCTACTGTTAACCCATGACAACTCACAAAGTCTGTAGCAGCACAGAATAAAACAGAAAACCAATGAGCCCTCTGGCCAATAAAATGGCAACACTAGGAGTCATTTTGTGTATATCCCAACTCAGATAGAGCAGGCAGACAGCTCTTGCCACAAGATGAACCCTAACATAAAAACACAGTAGAAGAGACCCACGAGTGCAATGCAGCCATAAACCACTTAAACAATTAGGTGGGCATCCATTACTGAAGGCAATTTCAAGACAATCTTATAGCAGTAACAGTAAGAGGAAGAGCAATTTTTAACTGCACACATAAAAACAGTAAACAGTAGGGATCCCTCAAAATAACTTAAGTGGAATTTATCAGTCAAAGACTTTACCTGGATGGCACTGAATGCAAATAAAACACTTCTGGAATTCAGATTAGGACTCCAAGCTTTGCTGAGTCCCAGGAAAATGAGCAGGAGATGATATGCAGTAATGGAGGTTTACTCAAGAGTAAAACTGATTTGTAGGGTGGGCACTCGGTATAATGGATCTATGGAAAACAATAGGTTGGAAGAGTACATAAATAGCTTATACAACAAGCAATAGTAATGAAATAGGGGAGGAAGGACCTTTGGAAATCAAATCATCTTAAGCACTACAGGCCAGAGACACAACCTTATTAAACAGCAACAGTGGGTGGGAGGGTTGGGAAATTTTTTAATGAGCAAGAAAGCTAGTTAGAGAGGCATCCAATTAAATAAGGACAATATCGGAGTTTTTTTAGAAACTTTAGCTTAATGTATTAGTTGGGGATGAGACACCAAATACAATTTTAACTAGGTAAGAGATAAGCAGAATATAAAAAAATGATGCAAAAACTGTAACAGAGACAATTCACTCAATATTGACCTTCTACTACAGTTTAAGACAAAAGATTATGCAGAAATGTACTAGTAACACCTCTCCACATCTTGTATAAAATACACTGAGTGGGGTAGCTCTGGGCTGGAAATAGCAGGCTAGCTAGAGAGGCATTCAATCAAATAAAGTTAATACTTGAGCTCTTTCAGAAACTTTAGCTTAACGTATTAATGAGAGATGGGACGAACACAATGTAATTTTAAGCAGGTAAAAGATAAACAGAATATAAAAGCAATGAGGCACAAATCTGAGCAGAACCAGTTCTCTCACTATTGCCTTCTACTACAGTTTAGGGCACCAGATTATGCAAAAATATACCAGTAACTCTCTTTATGGAAAAATGCAACAACAAAAGACTAAGCAACAAATCTGGCAGTAGTAGTACATAGTTCTGCCAAAATTGTGAATTAAACAAAATGATTATGGCTCAACAGGGTTTAAACTACAAAAGGATAGCGTTTACAAGTAATTCCACTTGTGGAAATAGAAGTGCAGAATAATGCAGAAACACAATCTGACAGCTGCTAAGTAAAGTACAAGAGTAGTGCCCCAGAAATAAAATGCAAGCAGATGGAACAGAGCAGAAAAGTACAAAGTAGCATCACCACACAGGTCAATATAAGTGCCATTTAAATATTTAAGCAGAATGTTAAGTATTCCACTGATATTAGCATTTGTTTTATAATAATATATAAAAAGTTAATTAGTTTGCTATGTTTTCCCAGTTTTGTAGTGACATTCTTGGGTGTACAATCTCCCTGGTAATACGTTTTTGTCATAGCTCATTAGAAACTTTCTACTTTTTCTGTTAAAGTTATTTAGAAGTTGATTATAATCTTCTTTGATTGCATGTCAGTAAGAAAATGTCTCCTACTGGGATTTTGGAGTCTGTGTGTGTAAGGGATCTATTACTGAATATATCAGTTAAGTTGTCAGTATTATTTTTGTGATAAGCAACAGAACAGATTTGATGCCCATGTAGTCAGCAATCTGTGTGTGCGTGTGTGTGTGTGTGTGTGTGTGTGTGTGTGTGTGTGTGTGTGTGTGTGTGTGTGTGTGTGTGTGTGTGTGTGTGTGTGTGTGTGTGTGTGTGTGTGTGTGTGTACGTATGCACACACGTGTGTATATACTAGTGTGTATATGAGTGCTGTGAAGTAGTATGGTGGTTCTGACTACAATAGTATATTAAAATGATGCTAATAGTGTGAAAAATGTTGTAAGTAGAAGTTTTGCTTTTAAAATGAGCTCAGGATACTGTGCTGTAGAATATATCATCAATGAGCACATGAAAGACATTGTTAACTTCAGTTTCCACAAGCAGAACTGAGACTTCAGTATCACACTTATCAGACTTGCTTCCCTCCAAGGCGTGAAAGCATGGGTGGTGTTATCATTATTCCAAACGATAATGGTAGAGCCGTAGATTGATGGAAGAAACTATCAATCACTGATTCCACAAAACAACTATATGAGGCCCTCTTTTACATTACCATACTCGAAGATTATACTTCCCACTTCAAAACTGAGGTTACCTCCACCATTAAATCTCCTTTGTAAATAATGTGCTTCCTGTATCCCACAATCTGCCCAGCATCCACAGACACACAGGTTATACCTGTTACCCCAAAATCCTTGCAACAGATAACTGCCATTGTCTCTGTGGTTTGAACTGCTTATTTCTCACACAATACATTTTTTTATTTTTTGATCAACTGGTGATACCAGCACTTGTAACCACCTTTCCTTCTTAGAGTAAAGATACTGCTCATGCTGATCAATCACTAGGCAGGTTCAGATTCTCCAGCTTTTACTGACAGTAATCACTGATTATAGCAAATCACTCTATATAGTTATCCCTCACAATGATTGATATCACGGCAGTATTTCTTTGATAAATGGAAAAACAATCGGCACTTTACACGTATACTGACTCATATCACAGAACTTGTTCTGGACCTAAGCCTGTTTTCATGCAATGCCTGTTTTTCTTCAGGTGAGTGGAGCTGATAAATGTACCTATACATATTCCAGTGTATCCAGCCCTTTTGTGGATGGGTAGAGAAGCATGTTTTTTCTCTCATTCACAGGAACAATGCCAGGATTTTGCATATATTTCATAATGACTGTGTGGTGGAAACTCTACGTGACATCTTGGATTCATTTTCCATGGCCTCCTCCTTTCAAAATTATATTATGATTGTATCCCTCTTTGATTTAACCTTCCCTGATATTAAATTATGAGTTCAATGTATATATTTAAAGAAATGTATTTACTATAAAACCAGTGATGCACACCACTTTCTTCTCCAAAGCATTTACCAACCTAACCATGTAAAAATGGTTAGCCATACTTACAAATTATTCAGTTCCGCAAGACACAAGCTATACAGAGTTTGTTAAATAAGAATGAGACACAGGTTAAAACAGCCCTATCCAAAGCCAAAAACACAGCTTCAGTGGGACCAGACGGTGTCCCAGGCTGTGTCTTACACGAGCTCCAAAATGAACTAACCCCTCACCTAAACACACTGTTCAAACTCAGCCTCTCTACAGGCTACATAACCAAAGAGTGGCACACAGTGACAGTTATCCCACTCCACAAAGGTGGAGCCACAATGGACCCCAGGAACTATCTCCATATAAGCCTGACTAGCCTGGTCTGCAAGGCTATGGAGCGCATCATCATAGAACTCATTAACAGAAACACTGGGAACCTCCAAACATTGGACCCTACCTAGTTTGGCTTTGTTAAGAGCAGATCATGCCTCCTAAACCTACTGGACTTCTTTGAGACAGTTACCAAGGCTTTAGATGAGGGAAAGGAGGTCCACACAGCCTACCTAGACCTCGCAAAGGCTTTTGACACCATTCCCCATTCTGGTATTATAGACAAGCTTGCCAGCCTGAACATAAACCCCGACATCATGAGATGGGTTGCCAACTGGCTCACGGAGAGAACCCACACGGTGAGAGTTGCAGGCTCTAGGTCCGACTCTAAACCGGTTACAAGTGGCATCCCCCAGGGCTCAGTCCTGGGACCCCTCCTGTTTGGTATATACCTCTCAGAGGTACAAGCAAGCACAGGAGGACTATGGCTGACCAGGTTTACAGACAACTGCAAACTGGGGTCCATAATTGACTCTCCGGCTGAGACATCCTCCAAATAGGTCTCACTGAGACAGATACCTGGTGTCAAAATCATGGCCTCAAGCTAAATGCCAAAAAGTGCATAGTCATCCCCTTTGGAAAAAACAAAGTACCCGCAAACTACCACATAGGTGGTAATCCCCTAAATACAGAAAATGTAATAAGAGATCTGGGGACCCAAGTAGATAGCAATCTCTCCTTTGATAATCATATTGCCAAGGTGGTTAGAAAATCCTTCTATGTGGCCCACCTAATCAAAAAAGGGTTCGCATCTAGAATAAAAGAGGTTATTGTGCCCTTCTATTCATCACTCATCAAACCCATCATAGAGTACAATGCCCCATTTGGGATGTACCTTACAAGACACCTGCAAAAGCTGGAAAGACCACAAAAGTACCTCACCAAGAGGATTACTGGCTTCAAACAGATGCCTTATGCAGCCAGACTGAAGAAACTCCAGCTGTACTTGGTTGCATAATGCTTAATCAGAGGTGATCTCTGCCTGACATACAAGGCCATGTCCAACCCAGAATTGATGGACATGGTCCACCTAAAAAAAAAAAAAATCCCCAAGAGCCACACACACTAGGGATCTAAACCTCACCACAATGATAAATAGGACGTGTTGGAGGGATAGATTCCTGTCCCAGACTCTCCCCACGTTTTGGAACAGGATTCCAATCTACATTAGGCAGAGCCCCTCACTAACACTCTTCAAGAAAAACCTTGATGGGTGGATGGGAACCAGAACATTTATCCCGAGGATCACTGCAGTGGCTCTGCTGGACAGAGGCACAGGGAACTAATGGCTCTGCTGGACAGAGGCACAGGAAACTAATCTAAGGGGGTGGCGAAAGCCAACACATTCTGGCTAGGGTTATAGATGACCTCGGGATGAACCTATAAATGTATATTTTTTATGAACAGAGAATATCACTAAACCACAGTGTATTCAGCATTAAAATAGGTCAGCAACATGCCACAGAACACAGAACACAGAAGAAAGGAATGAAGAACACTGCACACAAAGGAAAAGCACATTCAACTTGTATTACAGTGTAATTACAGAAACTATTTCTTTACAGTTCTATAATCACTTTCCTGCTTTACAGTGTGGTCCCTATATTACTGTGTTTTTCTCACAGTGACACATTGCCTCTTGTCATCCCTGATTATCCAACTTTAGGAATCTTCTGGAATGAAGCAGGCTATGAACTTCAAATAGTTTTTCCCAACATGGAATCAAACTAGGCAAAATGACGTGCTGCTATACATATACATTTACTTCTATTTTTATCCAGATTAGAGGAACCAGATGTGCAGCTTATATTATAAAATGCATTCTAACAATGTAATAGACTGCATTTTTGCAGGAAATATCTATATTAAACAAAATGGGAGACATAGTTATGACTTATTTAGGCACCACTCCACAGCAGTAAGGAATTCTGACATTGAGAAATCCATTATATCCCATCTTACCACCAATGGTCAGGCTCAGTTAATTGCTAGTCTCTGCTCTCCTGCAGGAATTCTGTGACGCTGACCACAGAAGAAACACTGAAGGCAAATGCATTGTTTGCCTTGGTTTCCATCAGCCTTCTGGTCCTAATGAAAGAATAGTTAGGACCCCTTTAATCCAATTTAGTCAGACCAGTTTTCCACTTTCTTGCTGTTAATTAGCCATTCTGACTTTCTATCTTCTGCACTGCTGTGTTGGTTGTGTCTCTATGTAGTAGGAGTTTTCAGGCAGTTGAAATTTCCCTATAACAGTATCACTACCTTGTTCTCTTTGCTCCTATTGTACAGTCTCCTCTGGCATTTTTTTACTTTTCTTCTAGAGTTCTGTACCATGTGTGCAAATATACATACGCACATTTGTGTGCGCGCACACACACACACACACACACACACACACACACACACACACACACACACACACACACACACACACACACTCATTCACAGCTCTTGCTGTATACAGACCTGCTTTCTTTTTCTCA
This sequence comes from Protopterus annectens, assembly GCF_019279795.1. Classification (NCBI taxonomy): domain Eukaryota; kingdom Metazoa; phylum Chordata; order Ceratodontiformes; family Protopteridae; genus Protopterus; species Protopterus annectens. The sequence continues at coordinate 469,998,910 of NC_056744.1, read as the reverse complement.
ACCCAGCCATGCCTGCCCTGAAGCCATGTACATAGCAGTAACACTTGATGTCCTTAAGGGATCATTTGCATATATCCCATGGACCTCTACTACAGGAGGTTTAAAATATCACAAACTGAAAGCTCTAGTTGGGTGGGTTTTTCTTACAGTTTTTATTGAATAGGCTGCATTTTTGTCCTTTTTACCCTTTGCTTTGTATGTTAGTTGGGATATTTTGTAAGCACCTTAATATTTATGGGCATCAGTTGGGTTTATAGACTGGTAGGATCAGACCATAAACTAATCTCACTGGATATTCACATCCCGACCCCACCCCCTGTCCAGAAAACCACAGTGAAAAACTTCTCTAAAGCAAATTTCACACTCCTCAAAACTGAGGTGGAATCCTTCAAAGCCCCCGGGCCTGTGGAAAATACGGCCCAGACCACAGTATCCTTTATAAATGCATTCTATGAACACCTTCAAGAACGCATGGATCATGCAATCCCAAATAAAACCAAGACCCAATACTCCAAAGGCAGACGTCCTGTCTGGTGGACCCCAGCCATAAACAAACTATACAATAGAAGGAGGAAGCTACTACATGATAGAGCAAAATCCCAAAAAGGGAAGGCATCTCTGATCAGTATTAGCAAAAAACTACGGGCACTCATAAAATCATCTAAGGCCAGCTTCGAGAGAAAAATTGCACAGGACACTAAGGATAATCACAATGTTTTCTTTAGTTATGTTAGGAGCCTGGGTGGAAATTCCCAGATATGCTCAGAATTAGTCCAAAATGACAAAAAATTCACCGAACCCACAGACATTGCCAACATCCTAGCTGACAGGTTCAGCTCAAACTTCTCCCTCCCCCACCAAAAGGGCAAATATCTATCCCAGCAGAGTGCTGCCCCCCTGACATCTCAGATGCTCAGGTAAGAGCCGCCCTCTCCAAAGCAAAAAAAACACAGCATCAATGGGACCAGACGGTGTCCCGGGCTGCATCCTACATGAACTCCAAGAAGAACTAAACCCAAACATAAAACTACTGTTCAATCTCAGCCTTACTACAGGATATGTACCCAAAGAGTGGCGTACAGCAACAGTGGTCCCTCTCCACAAAGGTGGTGCCTCAACGGATCCTGGAAAATATCGCCCCATAAGCCTGACTAGCTTGGTCTGCAAAGCTATGGAAAGGATCATCATGGACCTCATAAATAAATATATTGGGGACCTACAGACACTGGATCCTACCCAGTTCGGCTTTGTTAAAGGCAGATCCTGCCTCTTAAACCTGGTCGATTTCTTTGAAACAGTCACCAAGGCCATTGACGAGGGGAAGGTGGTCCACACAGCCTACCTGGACCTCGCAAAAGCCTTCGATATAATACCGCACTCAGGCATTATAGATAAGCTCACCAGCTTAAATATAAACTCCTATGTCACTAAATGGGTTGCAAACTGGCTCAAGGACAGAACCCACATTAGAATTGCTGGAGCCATGTCAGACTCCAAACCAGTTACAAGTGGCGTTCCACAAGGCTCAGTTCTGGGACCTCTCTTGTTCGGTATATATTTCTCGGAGGTACAGGCCAACACAGAAGGACTGTGGCTGACCAAGTTCACAGATGACTGCAAACTGGGTGCCATAATCGACTCTCCAGCCGACACAAGCATCCTCCAAAAGGGCCTCATAGAAACAGACAACTGGTGCCAGAGCCATGGCCTCAAGCTAAACGCCAAAAAGTGTATAGTCATCCCCTTTGGCAAAAACAAAGTGCCCACAAATTACCACATAGGTGGTAATCCATTAAGTATAGAAGAAGTAATTAGGGACCTGGGGACCCAAGTTGATAGCAATCTGTCATTTGACAACCACGTAGCCAAAGTGGTTAGAAAAACATTTTATATAGCCCACCTAATCTTGAAGGGATTCACATCTAGATCAGGGGAGGTCATCGTGCCTCTTTACTCATCCCTCATCAGGCCCATAATTGAGTACAATGCCCCTTTTGGGATGTACCTTACCAGACACCTGCAGCAACTGGAAAGACCCCAAAAGTACCTCACCAAGAGGATCATAGGGCTCAAACAGATGCCATATGCTGCCCGGTTAAAGAAACTCAGGCTCTACTCAGTGGCATACCACCTGCTCAGAGGCGATTTGTGCTTGACGTATAAAGCCATGTCCAACCCGGAATTAATGGACATGCTGCACCTCAGAAAATCCAAATCCCATCGGAGAGACTTGAACCTCAGCACTGAAATAAATAGGACATGCTGGAGGGACAGATTCATAACCCAGAGGCTCCCTTCACTCTGGAATAAAATCCCAGTCCAGGTTAGGCAGAGTCCCTCATTGACTCTCTTCAAGAGGAATCTTGATGAGTGGATGGGAGATCGTAGGTTTACCCCGGGTATCACTTCTGTGTCACTGTTAGACAGAGGCATAGTATACTAACCTTGAAAAAGGGTATAGCAAAATTAATTTAAAATGGGTGGCGAAAGCCAAACGCACTCTGGCTAGGCTTATAAATGCCCTAGGGCAGATAGCCTAGTATGAACCTATGAACCTATGAGTGTGTCAGAAGTATAGTTAAGCTACCCACTTATGTTGTTCTGATGATGTTAATAAAAAGACCGAAGCCTACATGTGGTATTTGGCTTTATTGGCCTGAATGTAACCATAAGGATTTAATAAATAAATATCAATGCACATTACGATGCCATGTAGCTGAAGCACTTGAACAGGTAGGACATTAGGTTAAAGGAATTGATAAAGAGGAATACATGAAGAACCATGAAATTGTGTCTTAAGGATGTCCACATTCTGTAGTCCATTTAATACCTTTGAAAGCACATACGCCTGATTATTAAAATATGTAAATATTATAGCTAAAAATAAGGAAATGAGAAGTGTGGCTTTTGAATCCACAACCACTGACTACTCTCTAATACTGTAATGTTATTTTGTCCTACAGACTACTGCATGCATCCTTTTCTTCTACACTTTAGAGATGCATGCTCACTGTTATTTAAGAATATGGAACTGCTGCTCCCTGCTACAGACTAAGGCATACATACTTTCTTTTACAGTTGAGATATGCATGCTCAGTTTGATACAATTATTTTACTCTATTCTGTTACCTTTACTTTTAAGACTACTAACTCCTAACAAATAACTTTTTACTGTTGACTACTTGGCTCATAGATGCATACTGTGCTACAGATTGCAGCAAACAATCATTGATGTTAGCATATTTTGCACATAAGCATGTTCCAATTATATTGATTACAGTTTGCAACAGGCTATTAGTGTCACTGCTTTAGACGTTACATTGCAATATCAATGAAAACTTAATAGTATTGTATATTTGGGAAGTGTGTTTTTTGAACCCAAAACCTCTGACTACTCTCTAATACTGAACTGTTGTTTTGGCCTACAGACTAATAATGCATGCATACTTTCTTGTTACAGTTGAGAAATGAATGTTCACTTTGATACAATGGTATAATAAGCCAATAACGGTGTCTTTACTTTTAATGCTAAAATAAGAGTACTGTTCAGATGTGAAAAAAACAGAACAAAACAGAATACCATTATGAATACCAATCCTGACTGTATCCAGCTGTTAACTCTTATAAGTAGTGTCTGTAAGTGATAATTATACATCTGTGGGGTAGCCCCAGTCCTATATTCCTTGATCCAACATTTGAGGGTATACATTTTTCTCATACAGAGGTCTCTGTAGTGATTCCTAAATTATTCACCAGTGCAGGGGATACTGTTAGCAGTAGTCAAAGCCTAGGTAAGACTATTTCATGCCTCTGACTTGTAATCTGAGCCAAGATAGCCCTCTGAAAAAGCCTGAGCCCATGTTGATTCACAAGGAGTCCAACAAACAGTTTGGACTCCTGGACACCCCATCTTCAAGCACAGAATCTCAGAACCTCTCCACAAATGCCTGCCACACCTACCACAGATCAAGACCAATGCAGAATGATGTTTTCTTGCCAATTGCAGGTATCAAGCTTACTGAGAGTGTGCACTTTTTGGTTTTGCAACATGTTAAAGTGTTGCCCATTACTAACCATCACAAAAAAACATGGTGCTCAAGGGTGCACACTGATGGACCATTATACCTCTCAACCGTACTGAATTTCTCAGCTTTTACCAGTTCTGAGGTCCAAATAATGGGGTGCCATGATTCACGAATGGCACCCCTTAATTTCCAATTTTCCCGGCTCTGTTTTTGAATTTTCGGCCTTTTGGCATGACATCATCATGTACGCAATGACATCAGTGCCTTAGCCTGCCAGCCTGTCAGAAGTGAAGCTCAAGTGCAAGCATTTCCAGTATTTGCGCAAATTACAAACATTATATTTATGAGCCGTTACAAGTGCAAGCATTTCTGTGAATATTTATTTGCAAGCAGTTGCGGTTATATTTGTGAGCAGGGATGAATTACAAACTGAACTGTCTGCTGCTGTAAGTAAGTGTGTGTTAAGAGTGTAAAGTGCACACACGATTGCTCCGATAGATATTTTTAGAAGGTAGTGTATAACTTTTTTGTTGTTAAAGTTCCTTAGAGCAAGAGCCAGTGATGTATGCAGCTGGGTGCATGCAATATTTATAACAGCAGTGGACTGTTTTTATACTGTTCTGGTTCTCCAAAATCATTTCCTCTTTAGTGGATAATGTGGTCTTTCTTCTTGGTAGAGTGTCCCTGTTGGAAATTTGGTGGAATAAAAAGCAGAACCAAAACAAGCATGTTAGGTGTCCTGGCTTCAGGTGCCCCTTTAGCTTGGGGATCTGCAAAGGTGATTGTCCTAACCTGAGAGTCTGAGACTACTACTAGAGCTGCAATGACCGTTGCTACTGGGACCCAGTGCTGGTATGCAGGTACTGAGGACTACATTTATCTAACTCTTGTGGGATCGCAGGGATGCAGTGAGAAGTGCCTGCTCGACAAACTCTTCTACAATGACTTTGAAAGAGGAGCGGTAACTTTAAGCAGTGTATAAAAGTTTTGTTACGGTCCCCTGTCCTGTGCTCATCTTGTACAGCAAGGGTGTAAATAGGCATACTCGGTGTGCTCAGATGAGTACATTTGTTTCTGAGCATCTCTTGATAAAAGAGCACAAAAAATAAACATCTGGTTTAACTCGCTGTTTAACTAACATGATTTTTGTGACTGGAGTTCACCCTTAAGTAGTCTTTTTATAGTTAAAAGTGGCAATAGTAGTAGGTAATGTTTTTCAAAGTATAGAGGAGTATTGTTAAGCCACAGTGAGATTATATTTGTGAGCAGGGACGGAAGAATTACAATGAACTGTTGCTGTATGTTTTCTGAAGTGTGTGTGTGTGTGTGTGTGTGTGTGTGTGTGTGTGTGTGTGTGTGTGTGTGTGTGTGTGTGTGTGTGTGTGTGTTTTATGACAAATCAGTGAAGGATTGAATTCACTAAATAACAATAGGCATTTGAATTCAGACTTAATATTCTTCAGATAATATATAGTAACACAAAAGCTTTTATTCTAGCAAGGCTCTAAGTTTGTAAGATCAATATTTGAAATCTGTCCCTATTTTATTCCCCCATTATTGGCTCTGTCCAGTTTTTTTGTGCTAAGAGGTTGAGAGCTATGGAACTGAATTTACTGAATATGTGTGAGGGCTGTATTGCCCCATTATTGGCTTTGTCCAGGTGTTTTGTGCTAAGAGTTTGAGAGCTATGGTGAGAACTGAATTCACTGAATTATAGTCATTTAAGTTTCATTCTTTCTTTCAGGAAACAGGAAACAGCTGATTTGGCATAGTAGTACATTGCTCTAACTGTAGTGCACAGGGTCCTAGGTTCAAGACTTTGTCAGTGATGTGCATGGTGGTAACACAACACTTTAATTTCTAGCAAATTTCCAAGATTATACAAGCAATGTTTAAAATGTTTTTTGGACTTTTGTCCCCCCAATAAATTTTGTCTTTTTCCAGATTTCTTGTGCTGCAAAGTTGAGATATACAGTTGAGTGTCGAGTGGATTTTACAAGGAGCTGAGAGCTTTAGGAGTACAGAAGTTTAGTGCTGCTTATGATGCTGAGTCTGCTTGCATTGTTAATAGCATAATGGGTTGAATACTTGCTTTTGATGCAGAAGGCTGTGGGTTTTATTCCCACTATGTAAATGCATTGCTGATACTGTACTGTGTTGTACTTTTAAATGGGGTGGATGCTGCAGTCCTGAGAATGTCATCTTTGGAGGCGATAATGAGTAACTATGAATCTGTTATCAGTTTGCCATCCATTCCCTACTGCAATATTATTAGCTTATCATTTTTTTAATGTAACATAGGCAATTTATTCCTCAAGGGCAACAGACACTTTATTTGTAGATGAAACAATGAAATATAAAGCTGTTTGCTAGCCGCAACCTCTTCAATAGTTACAGATCTCTTTAATGTGGAATTAGTTAGATGACCTTTACTTTTGCAGAGATTGTGCATATTTACTGATACTGGTGGATTGTAGAAGTTTGAGTAGACTTGTGATTGAAATGTTTTGAATTAGGCAGTTGTGTCATTATTGCTGCATGCATTTTGTTTAATTATTTACTGAAAAAATGTTCAAAACAATAAAATACAATCAGGAAGGTGTATCAAAGAACACATGTATGTTAGGTGTGCAAGGGGCCTATGATTTGAAAACAGCCTAAAATTAATCTTTATCTGCCATTGGCCAGATGTATTTTCTTTGAATGTGGGTTTCAATGCTGTTTCAATGAATGCAAGTTTCAAGGTTAGAGAAGTTTAATTCTAAGTCTATTTTAATTGTGAGACTGCATTGTTTTGTTTAGCAGATGTCTTAGTGTTTGTGTTGTAAAATGTAAAATAAAATGTTTAAATGAAACCTGAATCATAGAAGTAAAGCAGTATGCACATTACAGTGTTTATAGTAAATGGGGTGAAATAGCCAAGTATTGGAACATTGGAAAGGCTGCATGGGAAGTGCTGTATATGGGGAGGGCCCAGGAGGTGGCAAATTTAGCTCCTGGGTGGCACAAACTGTAGCTATGCCACTGATCAGTAGGCCATGACGAATGACTTTTGGAGGTCCTAGCAAATTATAATATTCTTTTGCTAAGATTAGAATATTGCCTACCATTAAATGCCCTACTTTTACCATAAAGCCCACATACTGCAAGTCACTGAAAACAAAATGTTAAGGTTCATCATCTTCTCCCTTCCCAGTGAACATCATTGCTATACATGTAAAAGAAAATGGTTACCATTTACAACAGGGTCTTGGTCTCTGGGGCCTTATTTTGGCTGTCTGCTCTTCAGTTTGTGTTTGAAAGCTGATATCCCACAATTCCATCTGAGTAGGTGGGGTTACATAATTATGTATGCAAATGTTATGTTAATCAGCATACAGATTTGTACCTATTTTCCATGGCCTTTGTCCAGATTTTTGATGTTTCCAGGTTGAGAGGTATGTGGGCAATGTGTTTGCACAATGGCCAACAGTCTTAATTGAATTCATCTGGTTTAGGTTTGTGGCTGTCTGAGTCCTGTCTGCTACCTGGTGAGCCATTCAACCAGTTTGTGCACTGCCACTCTACACATAAATCAGATGAGCATAGCCAAACACATTTGGGATAGCAGTGGCCCCAAAAAATAAATAAATAAATAATAGAAAAACTAAGAAAGAGTTGAAATAAGGAAAATCGATCTATGACATGCACAGTAAAAAATGTTAACAGATGTGAGATATGTCCACATAGGTCTGGATCTCACCTCGTACTCCATTGACCTTCAGAAAACAGGATGGGTGCCTTATCCATCTTTGCCACACAAACAGCTTTGAAGCAAAGAAATGAAGTAATTCCTCACTCAACCAAGTGCAACTGAATGTACACTGATATCAAAGCATAAACTGTTATTTGTACATTTATTATATTTAATATATTTGGATGTAGTGCCCTTAGTGATTATAAAACTTGTTATGATCAGTCCTTGCAAATATACAGCTCTGTCTTACCTTTCTGTGTTTTTTGAACATTCAACAATTATCTGACCAGTACTCAGAGACATGCAGTGTGTAAGCCAGTCTATATGATTTACCTTAAAATGTGTGAGGATATTAACTAGGAATAGTATGATATGCAGTTGCCATCAAATGATGGACAAGTTGGATGGCACAAACAACTACAGACTGCTCTTTTTTGATGAGGAAAAAAGATGAGCTCCAGTTATGGCACATGGAAAGGTACACTGATCTTTGAGGGGTGAGGGGGGCCAGGCTGAGCTACTGTTATGACACAAACAAGGATATGTTGCTCTTGTTACTCTTTGTGTTTTGCATCCTGCCTGTTTGATCTTGTGAGGGTTGTAAAGTCAGAAACTACAATGTGTCTCATTACTTTCTAACTTCTCTCTTTTATTATTTCCCATTACAAATGTATGGTGCTAAATATAGGGCATGCAGTGATCATCAATCCTTCAGAAAGGTATCAATGTGTGAATCTTTAATGTCTGAAGTCTACTATTCACTAATAGACACATGCAAGTCAAATAGTCTCTGCTGTCACATGTTATATTAATTTCTGTACAAATCACCCACCTTTTACCAAGTGATGAAATACAAGGACGTGCCATAATAATATTATATAATACAGTACATGTTCAGGACTTACAATGTAAATGCAGCGGTTGCCACAGTGCTAGTTCATGGCTGACTGTGCAGCAAGTAGTGCACAGCCAATGCATTGGGAGGTTAAGGTTCTGTCTCTGAACTGAGGCTGACAGAGGTCACAGAGTTCCTGTAGTGTGTCTCTGTCCCCCCTCTAGCACTCTACAATGTCCATGTTGTGTACTTTGTGGTAAGTTAAATCTGGCCTGAAAAGTCTTCTCCATCTCAACCTAGGAGTATTGACAGCAGCAGCAGCATAGCCTGCACCCTGTAACACATAGAAATGGAGTTAAGCAGCAGCAGCTCCTAACATTCTGTGTAGACTTTCTGTGTCACTACTCTACTACTTTCAAAATCCACAGGAAAAAAACAGCATGGAGTCTACATGGTTGCTTTATAACTTGTTGAATAGCTCTACCAGATTTGTTGATCAGCATGCAACTCAGCTGCTTATGCTGTAAGTAGGATCTCTGAAACACAGAGTAAGACATATGCAATCCATTAGTAATCTACTTCATTATAAAGAGGCGAATGTGTAACTAACCAAACTGATGGTGAGTATATCTGATATATGTTCACAAATGCAAATTTCTTCCAAATATATTTTTACAAAGGAATATTGAACTCCAGGAGGTATGCTCCCATGTTGTTACTTACATAATGCATATACTTTTACACTTTTACCAGTATGCATTACTTAGAAGTGTACTGATGGCATGGCCATGTTTGTCAAGCCATTTCATAGATACACATGACTGACAATACATGAAAATATGTACAAATGTTTCAGAAACAGGTCCTTTGAAAGCACCTTTAGCATTTCAAAGATGTTTTATTCGCAAAATGGTTCATTTGCCTGCTCTTTTGTGGGTGGGGGGAGCAATGAAGAGTTATTGTTATGTCAAAAACTAGAATGGACTTTTCTTTTGGGAGGAAGCACAGCCGAGTTACTGCTATGACACATGCAAGGATATAGTGCTGTTGCTACTCTCCTTGTTTTTCAGCCTGCCTGTTGTTAGTATTTCACATATGTATACTGTTTTATGTTTTTCAAGTAGGTACTACTGACTGCCTACATTTAATGTTTTATCTGGAAACATTTACTTTGTAGTTATATAATACTTATATGTATTATCATTCCGTTGTCTTTTAGGACACAAAAAATGTCAGTGAGGTAGAGAACCCCATTCAGCGAAGTGGAAAATAATGTCATTGTTGATGCTGTCCGTTAATCTGGGGCATTTCTGCTGGGAAGGGGTCAGCCCAATATGGAACACAGACTACAATTATTGCAGGGCATAGTTGACAACATCAATTCTGTGGGTAGACACAGCCAAATATATGAATTGGAACACTACTGACATGATTACCACTGCATGGAGATGAGTAGCTGCAGTTGCCCAAGACCAAGGGTAACCAGGGGAGGAAAGCTGCAGAACTACCTCTTAACCCCAATGAAGAGTTCCTGGAGAATATCCTCCAAAATGAGAGCTCACAGCAGAGTGGACCACAGCATGTCCTTGATGTGGGTGCCACTCCTTCTGAGTTCTAAGAGGAGCTTCCAGGTAGGCTTTGTTATATGACAAGTTGAATGCTGTTGTATAGTAAAACAATTGAAATAAAAGTTGCTTCTGTGTTGCATGTCTTTTTTTTGGGGGGGGTAGGTTAAAGATTACTACAGTTATAAGCTTAATTTGGAGTTGTCAGCCACATTCTTCTTGAATGTTCAGTTAATGCAGACATATAAGAGTGTGAACAAATTAGACACTGCCATATGTGCTGGCATGTCTGGTTTAGGTTTTGTACATACATTTCAGATTAACCTGTGTATTATATGCCAGCATGACTAGCTATAATATTGTAAATACGTTTGTACATGTTGATTTATAATCTGTTTGAACAGAATGTTTTAAGGACTTGAACAGTGTTCCTTTTCTAAGCTTTTCTAAGCTTTTCTAAGTTAGTCTAGTCCAGTTTTCAGGTTCTGCTGAATTCAGGACTGTGGTATAAGTTCCTTTGTTGCCCATATCCTTACTTGGATAGGAGGAAGTTTCTCTGTTCACCAGTGAGAGTGGGGAGCTTTGAGCAGCCTATCTGTCCCTAGAGGAGTGGTCTCAGCCCAGCAACTAGTAGTTTATTGTTCGTTTTGGGCTAATTCCAATCTCTTTCATCTTCCTGCCTTAAAACCCATATTTGCACGGTTTTCCGCTTGTATACTACTCAGCCAAGCTCCTTGTGGTGTCCTGCAGAGTACTACAAGCAGCAGAGTGAAAAAAAGAAAGACTTTCAATTGATATAAGTATATTTTTCTGCATTTTCTCCTGCGACTACTAGTTTCACTGAAAAAGTGATTTCTAGCATTTCTGAGCTTTAAAAACCTTCCTTGCTGCATACTAAACTGTTTTATTGCTGCTAGCACTTTTAAAAGTCATTTACGTTTGTTTTTGTGCTGTTTAACTGTTGTAGGCTACACCCTAAAGTGTGCTAGCCTGTTATAAGCATTTAAAGTGTTTTTTGTGAAAGTTTAGTGTATTTTCTGCCAAAAAAAAGAAAAAACAAAAAAAATACTTTTGTTTCCCGTCTTTTCTAAGCTAGTCTAGTCCAGTTTTCACGTTCTGCTGAATTCAGGACTGTGGTATAAGTTCCTGTGTTGCCCATATCCTTACTTGGATAGCAGGAACTTTCTCTGTTCACCAGTGAGAGTGGGGAGCTTTGTGCAGCCTATCTGTCCCTGGAGGAGTGGTCTCAGTCCAGCAACTAGTAGTTTATTGGCTGTTTTGGGCTAATTCCAATCTCTTTCACCTCCCTGCCTTAAAACCTGAATTTGTGCAGTTTTGCGCTTGTATACAACTAAGCCAAGCTCCTTGTGGTGTCTTGCAGAGCACTACAAGCAGCAGAGCAAAAAAAAAGAGAGACTTTCAATTGATATAAGTATTTTTTTCTGAATTTTCTCCTGCGACTGCTAGTTTCACTGAAAAAGTGATTTCTAGCATTTTTGAACTTTAAAAAACCTTCCTTGCTGCATACTAAACTGTTTTATTGCTGTTAGCACATTTTAAAGTTGTTTAAGTTTATGTTTGTGCTGTTTAACTGTTGTAGGCTGCACACTCAAGTGCACTAGCCTGTTATAAGCATTTAAAGTGTTTTTTTGTGAAAGTTTAGTGTATATTCAGGACTGTGGTATAAGTTCCTGTGTTGCCCATATCCTTACCTGGATAGGAGGAGGTTTCTCTGTTCACCAGTGAGAGTGGGGAGCTTTGAGCAGCCTATCTGTCCCTGGAGGAGTGGTCTCAGCCCAGCAACTAGTAGTTTATTGGTTGTTTTGGGCCAATTCCAATCTCTTTCATCTCCCTACCTTAAAACCCGCATTTGTGCAGTTTTGCGTGGTTTTGCACACCGCGCAGCGCTGGTTAGCTAGGGTTAAACTATTCCAGGCTCCACAAAGTCTGGTCTTCAATTTTTCCCTTAGAACTTGTCAAACTCTCAAATAAAGCACTCTAACTTTCCGTTTACAGCCTAGCACTTGCTCCAAGCTCTCAGTAAGCACTAATAAATGCAAACACTTCACCTCCCCTTTACTATACAGTAGAATAAGGCTCTCTATTTGTCCCTACCGGACAATCAGTAAAAACAGTTTATTTACCCATACAGGCATGTCCAAAGGGCAGTTTCAGGTATAGTCTCCAGTCCAGCTGGAGAATCTGGGAATCTTGAGGCAATGTTACAATTGCCTTATGTACACAGACAACCCTCTCCTCTTTCCAACAAACACAAATATATGCACAAGATGCAACTATACAGCCAAACTGGAGGCCAAGCTCTCTCAACCCAAGGCTGGAACAGCCAGTCAGGAGGAGAAGGGTAATATTTGCACCACACTTCCAGTCTCACATACACCAGTCATACATGCACCAGCAAACAGTACACATAAATACACAAAAACATACTTGGAGGCTCTAATTAAAAATCTGCCTAAGCAACAGAGACCTCCAAAGCAGACATCCAAGCAACCTCCACCCTCAAACAACAAACACGTATCACATACTTCACAGAGTCAGTGTGTCATGCAACCACAGCCCTTAAGGCTTAACAACACACCCAATACACTAGTAATAGGTGACTCTATTGTCAGGCATACTGATGTTCCACTCACTAGAGTGAACAAGGAAAAGGTTACTGTAAGCTGCCTGTTGGGTGCCAGGATCTGCCACATAACACAAGTACTCAGGTCACTCCAAAACAAGTACAAATATGACTCTGTCATTGTACATGTTGGTGTGAACAACCTGAGATGTACTTCCCTGGACTACATGAAAAAAGACATGGAGGAGCTCTCTGATCATGTAGCCCAGGCTGGTATGACCCTGACCCTGAGTAGCATCTTGCCCTCACCAAGAATGATGCCACAATACAAAGAAAAAAATGATCAGTTTTAACAATAGGCTAAGCTATTTGTGTCATTCAAATGGGATCCAGTGTCTGTCAGCCTGGGATGACATGCTCGACAAGCTACACTGCTTCACCAGAGATGGCTTGCACCTGTCACCCCTAGGATTTCGAATACTGGCCAAGGCTCTTGCCACCCCCATAGTGCCTTTTTTAGGCAAGGCTCAAAATACAAACCCACCTCCCTAAACAACACAAGTAACCAAAAACTGAGGGTAATGCTACTCAATGCCAGAAGTCTAAACCTCAAAATGCATGCACTCAAGGCACTCCTTAGCATGGAGAAAATCGATATCTGTGCAGTAACAGAAACCTGGTTCAAGGCTCCAGAGAGCACCCCAATACTACCAGGATACAACTCATACCATACTTTTCAGCCTCAGAACCCAGACTGAAATAGAAAAGGAGGGGGTGTATCCATTTTCATAAAGGATACCCACACCTGCAGGATAGTAGCACAGCACATGGCCTCAGAGACCATCCATGTGCAACTAACAGTGGGTAAAGCTGCTTTGCAGATCATAGCTTGCTATAGATCACCTACCTTGTCCCAGGACCCCCACTCAGCATTCCTGAGAACATTGGAAATTATAAAGGTCCTACCAAACACCATGATATTGGGAGATTTCAACTACGCAAATATTGACTGGGATAACTACTCAAGTACAAACTCCCTTGCCCAATGCTTCCTAGAGTTTATAAATTCAAACGCCTTGGAACAGCTGGTCACCAAGCCCACAAAAAGTGACAACATATTGGACCTGATCATCACCAACATGGGGGATCAGTGCTCCACACCAGAGGTAAACCCCTTGCTAGTAAGATCAGATCATAAACTGATCGCACTGGACATCCACATCCCGACCCCACCCCCGGTCAAGGAAACCACTGTGAAAAACTTTTCAAAAGTCAACTTCTCACTTCTCAAGACCGAGGTGGAAAGTTTCTAAGCCCCCTTGCTTAAGGATAATGTTACCCATACCGCAGAATCCTTTACAAATGTATTCTATGAGCGCCTACAGGAATGCATGGATCGAGCCATCCCAAGTAAAACCAAGACTCACTCCTCCAAAAAGAGGAAACCAGTCTGGTGGTCCCCGGCCATAAATAAACTATACAACAGAAGGAGGTAACTATAACATGATAGAGCAAAATCCCAAAAAGGAAAGGCATCACTGATCAATATTAGCAAGAATCTACAATCCCTCATAAAATCATCCAAGGCCAGTTTCAAAAGAAAAATTGCCAAAGACTCTAAAGATGATCACAAAGCCTTCTTTAACTATGTCAAAAATCTAGGTGGAAACTCTCAGATATGGTCTGAGCTAGAGCAAAATGGCAAAAAATACACTGAACCAACTGACATTGCCAACATCTTGGCTGACAGGGTCAGTGCATACTTTACCCCCCCCCCCTCACCCACAAAAGGGCCAGTGTCCATCCCAGAAGAATGCAGAGCCCCAGACTTCACAGACAAGCATGTAAAAACAGCCCTCTCCAAAGCTAAAAACACAGCATCAATGGGACTAGATGGTATCCCGGGCTGCGTCTTTCACGAGCTCTAACATTAACTAAACCCTCACCTAAATTCACTGTTCAAACTCAGCCTTACTACAGGCTATGTACCCAAAGAATGGCGAACAACAACAGTCATCCCACTCCACAAAGGTGGTGCCACAACAGAATCTGGGAACTATCACTATATAAGCCTGACTAGCCTGGTCTGCAAGGCTATGGAGAGAATCATCATGGATCTCATAAACAGAGACATTGGGAACCTCCAGACACTGGACCTTATCAAATCGGCTTTGTTAAAGGCAGATCATGCCTCCTAAACCTAGTTGACTTCTTTGAAACAGTTACCAAGGCCATAGATGTAGGAAAGGTAGTCCACACAGCCTATCTGGACCTCGCTAAGGCCTTCGACACCATTCCCCACTCTGGCATCATAGATAAGCTCACCAGCTTGAACATTAACCCCTATGTCATGAGATGGGTTGCTAACTGGCTCACGGATCGAACACACATGGTCAAAGTTGCGGGTGCCATGTCCAATTCTAAACCAGTCACAAGTGGCGTATCACAGGGCTCAGTCCTGGGACCCCCTCCTGTTTGGTATATACTTATCTGAGGTACAGGCAAGCACAGGAGGACTATGGCTGACCAAGTTCACAAATGACTGGAAACTAGGGGCCATAATTGACTATCCAGCTGACACAGTCATCCTCCAGAAGGGTCTCACAGAAACAGATACCTGGTGTCAGAACCATGGCCTCAAGCTAAATGCTAAAAAATGTATAGTCATCCCCTCTGGGAAAAACAAAGTGCCCACGAATTATCACATACGTGATAATCCACTAAGTATGGAAGAGGTAATTAAGGACCTGGGGACCCAGGTAGATAGAAACCTCTCCTTTGATAATCACATTGCCAAAGTGGTTAGAAATTCTTTCTATGTAGCCCACCTAATCACAAAAGGGTTCACATCTAGATCAAGAGAGGTTATTGTGCCCCTCTACTCATCACTCATTAGGCCCATAATAGAGTTCAATGCCCCATTTGGAATGTACCTTACTCGACACCTGCAACAGCTGGAAAGACCACAGAAGTACCTCACCAAAAGGATTATGGGCCTCAAACAGATGCCATATGCAGCTTGACTAAAGAAACTCCAGTTCTACTCAGTTGCTTACCACCTGCTCAGAGGTGATCTCTGCCTGACATATAAGGCCATGTCCAACCCAGAATTAATGGACATGCTCCACCTCAAGAAAACCAAATCTCTTAGAGCCACACACTCTAGTGAATTAAACCTCAACACAGCAATAAACAGGAAATGCTGGAGGGATAGATTCCTGTCCCAGAGACTTCCTTTGCTCTGGAATAGAATCCCAGGTTATGTTAGTCAGAGTCCCTCACTGACACTCTTCAAAAGAAACCTTGACGAGTGGATGGGAAATTGTAAATTCACCCCGGGGATTACATCAATGGCCCTGCTAGACAGAGGCCCAGGAAACTAATTTAAAAGGGAGGCAAAAGCTAACACATTCTGGCTAGGCTTATAAATGCCCTTGGGCAGATAGCCTAGTACCTACCTATGAACCTATTTACACTTCTAACTGCACACATTTGTGAACTGCACACATTTGTGAAGATTCTAAATGCAGACTATCTCAGAATCAGATAATCTGCAGATGATGTCATCAGAATGTTGACAGTTGCTATGTGTTACTGACAGAGGCTAAAAGACAGGACAGAACTTTAGAAAACAGCTGTTTGATTTTCAAAATATGAAATGAAAATTAGAACTGCAACAGTTGTGACACTTAAGCTAGTCTATAAAAGAGCTTGCTGAAGTCAGTTGTCTGTTAGCCAGTTATAGTTGCCAGTTGCAGTTGTCAGCTGTTCACAGTTGTAGTGTGCAGTGGATACCCAAAAGGACTAACAAAGAACTGTAACCCTGCCTTTGCTCTGCTGTAATAATTTAGTTTAGATCAGGGAAATTGTTCTTTAGTCAGACAGAAAAATTATGACTAATCAGAGTTTTTCTAAATGCTGGATTTCTCTCATACAATATTGATTTCCTTTCCCTGGTGGGTGAATTCTGTTTGTTTATTGGAAATAACTTTTATATTTTTAACCATTTTGCTCATTTTTAAATTTTTTTATTAACTTATATTGTAGGTGGTTGATCAGTATTTTCTTTAGTGATTTGAGAGTGCTTATATCTGCTTTGATAACTTGCTTGGCCACTCCAAAAGCCTGGCTGCATTAGGTCATTTGCTACCATTTGTTTTAATATCTAATTTTAATAATTGGGCACCCCTTTAAAAGGGCATGTATATACTCTGGTTAGTGGCAGTGTGTTATTATATTATTTTGGGGAAGGGACACAGCTGGAAATCTATGTCAGACTTTACCAGAAGTGTTTGGATGCATGAGCTTTAATTTATTTAAGTGGGAATGTATCAGATGTCTTAATCTGGGACACATTGCTCTGGAGTGTGCAATAAGGAGTTACATTAGGGGTGAACAGAAGTATACAGTCCAGTCACAGGTTATAGACAATGTTCCTGTTGTGCTCTTAGGGGAAATTCTGAAATTTTAATCCTGTAAGTTGTGCTCTTATGGGAAATTCTGATATTTTACTTCATTTAAGTGACAGTTTTGCAGTGGAGTCAGTAGTGAGGACTGAAGTTCCTTAGATACTGATCCAGAATAGTAAGGGATATCACATTATTGTTGGCAATCTGGTGAGATATTATCAAGACATCACAAGGAGTACATGTATTACTCCTTGACTAACTGTTAAATGTGATGATGTTGCCCTTACCTCTTGCTTAACTTATTTCAGGACAATCAGGAATCCAGCAACATATGCCTACTGCAGATGGTAAGCCAAATAAATGTATGTCAGAAGTACAGATCAGTTTAAAGAAATTTCATATAATGTGTCATTTTAGGCCTGTTGTATGCATTGCTGTACTGTCTGTAATAGTGACAGCTTTGT
This sequence comes from Protopterus annectens, assembly GCF_019279795.1. Classification (NCBI taxonomy): domain Eukaryota; kingdom Metazoa; phylum Chordata; order Ceratodontiformes; family Protopteridae; genus Protopterus; species Protopterus annectens. Next base: position 469,981,292 of record NC_056744.1, on the reverse strand, counting down.
TAGTTGTTTAGCATATATTGCACCGTAGTAGTGCAGGTATTAAAGTATGCCTGTGTTTCTTCCTTTTTATCACAGGAGATCATGACAGTGGAAGTGTGGGCCCTGTGCCACCTAATGTTAGTGTCTCAGCAGACACTGGTGGCAAAAGTGAGGCACAGTTGGGGGTGCAGAGGTTGAATCTGATGCAGAGGTTGACATCTAGCCACCCCCTTCATTTTCCCTGGACAAAGCCAGTAGGCCTGCACCTATCCAGTCCATTGTGCCCACAGATATTGGACAGGTGGATGGCAAGGACATTGATCAGAAAAGAAAGGCTACTGTGGCTTCAGTGCCTGTTGACTCTGGCTATAGCCAAAGTATGGGTAAGGTGCCATGCAAAATGGTTGATAGGGGTGCTCGGAGGGAACCTGTGGTCCCTCCTCCACCTGGTGAAGGTGTTTCTTCAGTGTCACTCATGGAGACACAGACATGTTCAGAAAGGTGCTCCAAACAAATGCTTATGGTTGTAGATGTGGCACAGGTTGACATGCATGACTGCCTCCTCTGTGTTACCAATTCACTGAATCAGATGAATGATATATTGGAATGAGGATGAGGGGTATCTGCCATGGAATGAGCAGTGTCTGTGATGGATCATCTGCTTGGAGGGGAATGGCTTCCTCATGGGAGTAGATCAGTCACAACATCTGATGAAAGCCAAAGTGGCCATTCCTGATCATGCTTCCATAGTAGCAGTACTTCCACTGGCCAGTCGGTGAGTGTGCTTTCTACAGCCAGACATAAAAGGCCATGGGATCATGGTACTGGGTGTTCTCATGAAGGTATCACATCCAGCAGATATCAGTCATATTTAAGTAGCAGCACTGCATCTGCCCTTGGGCATGGAGCTGCCAGTGCAACTCCTGGCAGAGCCAGTTTTCATGGTCAAGGGCAACAACAGTGAACTCCCATCTCTACCATGCACAGCTCACACCTGTCTGACATATGAAGACATAGAGCTAGCACTGAGCTTGGCTGTGTTCATGCAGACTCTTACACACCACTTTCACATGGAGGACCTCTACAGACACAAACATAACAGTTACCTGGTTCATCCTGCCTACTTCCCTTTCTTACTCACATACACTCACCAACTTTTTGTGTCAGCCTAGACCTCCGGTCTCCCCACCCAACATCCTGTGCAAATGATAACTGTGCCATATCCCTGTTTTCTCTCTTTTTGACTCAAAGATACAAAAGCTTTGTGTCTGAAGCACAGGGTGCATACCTACATTAGTGCTTAGTATATCAGCATTTGTGTTATTGAAATGATAATTGTACCTTTCATTATACTTGCCTTGCCAAGTTATACAGTGGATAGCATAATCATGTCACTGTAAGGGTTGTGATATCAGGAACTGCAATGTGTCTCATTACTTTCTATCATTTTTCTTTAATGATTTTCCAGTATATACATATGTTGCACATAATAAGTCACTTCTTCACATTCAGATTTCAAGATTGTATGACAGCACTGTAGTCAAATCTCACCAGAAGAGTAATGCAGTAGCATGAACCTTACCAGATACATGCAGCAGTTGGACAGACCCAGAGCTTTCTTATCAAAATAACACAGGGCCTACAAACCATGCCATGATGTATGTGGATAGATTAAAATACATGTCACTGTATTCTGTTTGGTATCAGATGAAGTGATGTCATCCAGTACTCTAGGCCAGTGTCTGATCATGCCTTAGTTGGATGACTGCATATGCAATAATCTGGTATAGCTGATTGCAACAGCATTATCTGTTGAGCATATGGTAACAGTGTCCCACATGCTTGTGTAAAACGCTCTATGTAATATCAAGTAACAGATCGCGGACACAAACAGAGCTGGCTTCAGTGGCAATAGACCCCCTACCTATCTATGGTACACAAACTACAGAACACAGTACTTTAAGGAAGCACCACTGCACAAGTTTGCCTTTTATATGGCTGCAGGTCAACTTATAGTGGATGACATCAGCAGGCTACTTAGGAGACAAGATGTAGTGAGGGCTGCATGAAATGGATGTATAGGTCTGTGCAAGTATCAAAATGCTGGCAAGCGATGCCATTGGAGAAGTAACTGTACAAGAGCACGTCTACTCTGCTGAGTATAGATGCACACACACACATCCATCTGACTGCAATAAGAACAGAACCCCCTACCTATCTAAGTACACAGATGACATAGCACAGTACTTTATGCAAGTGCCATGGTACAAGTCTGACTTTTATATGGCTGCAGGTCATCAACTTATAGTGGATGACCTCAGCAGTGCATGTTGCAGAGAAGACATTGGGATGCCTACCTGAAATGGATCTGTAGACAGGTGCAAGTATCAAAATATTGTCACTTTATGGCATTGGGTTGGTAACTACAGGATACACACTTTCTCTTCTGGCTGGAAACACAAACACACACACGCACACTTGACTGCAGTGAAAACAGATCCTCCACCTATCTAAGTACACAGACTACAAAACTCAGTACTTTACACAAGTGCCACAACACAAGTCTGACTTTTACATGGCTGCAAGGGAGATGGCATCAGCAGGCCATGTGGAGGACAACAGGTTAGGAGGCTTGCATAGGCACATAGCTTCATAGATTCATATGAGGCCAGTAGCCTAACAGCACTGAGGTGTGTAGAAGCCTAGCTGTGTAAAAACACAAGTTCCCTTAGTGGTCATAGTTGGATGCTTGAGTTTAGCAAAGCAAGGTTGTCAGCACCACTGACTAGACCTGTCCATGAGGGAGCACACAACATTATATATTACACTTTGTAGTGTGGTTGATATATCTCATTTAAAAAATAATGAGACCCCAGGGTTGTATTGCTTGGTGGGGGGGGGGGCATCACATGGATTTATTGTGAATATATGACATATGCTTAGAATGTGCTCTTAGTTTGCAATGTTCCACATGTACATTTATGTCATACAAAGGTAATGGACAGTAAACACCAAAAAGAAAATATTATATATAGAGCTCCATAGCACAGTGAGCATCGGATTTGCATAATGGTTAACAAAGTGTGCACACATGCGAGTTACACCTGTTTGTGCATAGGTAAGTAGTGTGTAAATGTCAGCCGCATTGCTAAAATCTGACAAGTAGAATGCAACAGTGACAAGCAATTACATGTATAGACAGTTGTGCATGTGTTTATATCAAAAGTTAAAGCCATGCCAGTCCAGATAGCAGAAATACATTTAAAGGACTGTAGTACACCGTATACCCACAGTCATACATTCTATGATAAATATGATAATATTTAAATTACTCCATCAGTAAAAGTAATAATGTACGGGATATGCTGTATTTAAACTTAGGACCATGTGTATGGCAGTCCCACACTTAGGCTTCTTGCCACAAGAACATTGAGGTAACAACTGTCTATATTACACTTCATTGCTGTAAACTACGATGTCACAGCTGTAAAACAAAGGTCGCACATTCTGTACTGGAACCCAGTACCATCTGTAGTCCAGGCCAGTTTTTCACAATGACCAAGGACATTCATTGAATGTTTCTGGTTTCTGTTTTGGACTGTCTGATTCCTAAATGGTCCACCCCACTTTGTGCAAAGCAGATAAACACTGCCAGACTTGAAATGTAATTATTTCCTCCCTTCCACTGTTTGTGCTATGTGGCACATCACATAAAAAGTACAATTAAAAACATCATAGGATCATAGGAAGTTACTAGGCTATTGTCCCTGAGGCCCTTATAAGCCTAGCCAAGAGTTTAACCCTTGCATAGACAAATCATCACCCAATGCCCCTGTCCAGCATGGACATGGGTGGAATCCCAGGGATGTATTTTTTATTTCCCATCCAGTTATCCAGATTGCACTTAAAAAAGGTTTAAAGAGGTACTCTGCTTGATGTGGAGAAGGAGTTTATTCCATAGATGGGGGAGTCTCTGGGACACAGATCTGTCCCACCAGCAAGTCCTATTAATGTCACAGACCAGGTTAAGACTGCAGTGTGGGGGTTACTTGAGTGGAACTTGGCTTGTGGATATGCAGCAGTCCCATCAAGGCTAGGATCCCCTTTTATGCCAGACAGAGGTCACCTCTGAGGAGTTTGTATGAAACAGTGTAAAGGCATAGGGCTTTCAGCCTATCTGTGTATGGTAGATTGTTGAGGCCCTGGATTCTCCTGGTAAGGAACCTCTGTGGTTTCTCCAGCTGCTGCATTTGCTTTGCGAGATACATGCTGAATGGGGCAATGTATTCAATAATGGGCCTTAAAAGGGAACAATACAGGGATGTTATGACCTCCTTATCCCTGGATGAGATAATCTTACTTATGAGGTGAGTCATGTAGAAAGCTTTCTGTACAATGGAAGCAACATGGTGGTCAAAAGTCAGACTTCTATCAATCTGGGTGCCCAAATCCCTCACGGCTGACTGCATGCTTAGAACATTGTTATTAATGTGATAATTTGTGGGGACATCTCTCTCCCCAGAGGGGATGATGGTACATTTTTTTGTATTCAGCTTGAGGCCATGTTACTGGCACCAATCATTTGTTTGGGTGAGACCCTCTTGGAGGATGCCCACATCACTAGGGGATTGATGACAGCTTCCAACTTGCAGTCATCTGCAAACCTGGTTAGCCACAGCCCACTGGTTTTGGTCTGTGCCTCAGAAAAGTATATCCCAAATAACAGAGGCCCCAAGAAAGAACCCTGGGGTACGCCACTTCGATACGGGTCTACTGTTTGAGGTGGCTTCCCCTATTTTGACTAGGTGGGTTCTATCAGTGAGACAGTTGGCTACCCATCTGTAACATATGGATCGATGCTTAGTTGAGAGAGTTTATCTATTATGCCTGAGTGAGGAATAGTGTCGAAAGCTTTGGCCAGGTTAAGGTAGGCAGTGTGCACTGTCTTCCCCTCATCGATGGCTTTGGTGACCATATTAAAAAAGTTGAACAAATTTAACAGACATGACCTCCCCTTGATGAAGCCAAACTGTGTGGGATCGAGTGTTTGGAGGTTGCCAATGTCTTTGTTCATGAGGTCCAAGATAATCCATTCCATGGCCTTGCAGATCAGGCTAGTCAGGCTTATGGGTCTATAATTTCCTGGATCAGTGGATGCTCCACCTTTGTGTAAAGGGATGTCAGTGGTTGTCCTCTACTCAGCTGGGGCAAAACTGGTACTCAGGATTTGGTTGAATAGAGTGCCTAATGGTGCTGCAAGTTCCTGCCTGAGTTCATGTAGGATGCAGCCTGTGATTTTATCAGGTCCCATGGAGGCTGAAGTGTTTGCCTTTGAGAAAGCAGTGATGACCTGATTCCTAGATTTAAAGGGAAGGGGGCAGGTACTGGGAATGTCCTGATTTACTGATGGGGGGGGGGGCAGAAGAGTGAAATTTTCACTGAATCTGTCAGCCAGAAAGTTTTCTAAATCTACAGCATTTGTATATGTGGTGTCCTTGACCATCAGTTCTGAACAGATCTGAGTGCTACCTTTGAGATTATGGACATATGTGAAGAAGGCCTTATGATTGTCTGTAGTAGATGTGGTGAATTTGGACTCAAAGTTTGCTTTGGAGGATTTACTAGTGCTCTTATTTGCTTATTTAGACTAAGGAGACATTGCATCCAATTGGGCATCTGCTCCTTCTTGGTCCTGGTCAGCAATTCTTTTCTTCTGTTATAGGGTTTATTTATTACAGATGTCCACCAGACAGGTTTACTCTTCCTTGTGGAGGACGATTTAGTCCTGTCAGATATTCCTGATTCCATGCATCTATATAAATGTTCGTATAGTAATTTGGTATAGTTTTGGATACTGGTGCCAGTTCCTAGAGAGGGGACAGGGGCTGTGAAGCTGTTTATACCATCCCTCAAGAAGCTGTAATCATGTTTGGATAAGTTTTTTGATTGACCCTAGCTAGAGGGGGGGGTGAAGGGATATGGTGACTTCAAATGTGACAGCTTTATGGTCAGACCTTACAAGGGAGGATGATACTGCAGGGATGCTGCAGTGGCTACTCATTTTGGTTAATAACAAGCCCAAGATATCATCACCTCTTGTGGGGGTATTGACTAGCTGTTACAAAGCATTTGCATTTACAAAATCGAGGAATCTCTGGGTATTTGTGTTCTGGCAAGAGTAGTTCTTCCAGTCTAGTAAGAATAAAACATAAAAAAACTTAGTAATGGAAACACATAAGTAAAATAAGTGTCTGATGTCACATGTTAATGTACTTTTTATATAAATCTACCACTATTTACTTGATTACTGCACCAAGTTAAGAAATACAAGGATATGCCATAAAATTATGAAAGAATACATTCTACGTTCAGGACTTACCTTGCAAATGCAGCAGTTCACACAATTTCATTTCATGGCTAAAATGTCCTTATCTCTACTCCCAGGGTATTGAAGTATTCAGGAAAAAACAGAATGGAGTCTATGGGGATGCCTTATAGCTTGCTGGATGATGCCATCTTAATGAAAATCATCTGCTTGTGCTGTAATTAGCACCTATGAAAAACATCTACTGCTTTACAGAATATTGCAACTCCACTGGTGCTCATTAGTGTGCAATGCATACCTACACTCCACTGATTAGGTACTCTTATTATTACTTTTCTCTATTCTTGTCATTTCACACAAACATCCAGACCCTGTACTAGAACTCAGGACCATTTATACTCTAGCCCTACACATACACGTGCTGCCATAGCAAGCACCGAGAAACCTGCCATTCATTCCTACATTTCCATGGTTGAGCTAAGCACTGCATTATATAAACAATGACAAAAATTAAAAAAGAAATTCTAACTTAGTGGACAGAGATGACAGATTTTAACAAACAATAAAGAGGATGAAACAGAACTTAAGAACTGTGCACTGCTTACATGCACTTTTACACTTCACAGACCTATATCTACACCTCTGTAAGTGTAACCTGACACATCTGCCTAATGTCATCATTCACTGTTGCTATACATTGAACATGAACGCTGTGGAAATGCATACACGAAGTGAACATCCCTACACGGTTAAAATTTTGGGGGATTCAGCAATTCTAATGAGTTTTGACCTAATTTGCATCTTTATCATGCTAACAGCCCTGAGTCTACATGATTGGTAATTGTGTAGACAGGGAAACTGAAGGGGAGCCCAATGTTGTACATATAAGGAGGGTATTACTTCTCTATAAATCTGCACAGAGGAATGTGGGTTTTGATAAAAGTTGGCAGTATTTCATCAGATACATACTGGATATGCTTATATGACATTATGAATAGTATATTTAATGGGGTTTATACTTTTAGCTGTCTACATTAGTTACAAGTATATTCTTCACTTGGAGATAGGGGAGCAAAACTGCATTATGTCATAGCACTTAAAAAGCAATTTTTGCTACTGTTAATCTAATTTTCTAGCATCCACCATGTCTAATAATGTCATAATGTGTGTGGAATTACATGTCTTGTTTCTTTGTAGACTCCTTTCCATGGCTGTATTCGGAAAACTTTCGAATACATGGGCAACACAAGCATGGAGTCTACAGAGTTGCTTTACAGATTGTTGAATCACTCCAACATGTTGGTTTGCTTCATTAGCATACAATTCAGATACTTGTGCTGTAATTTGCATGCCACGGAAATTGCCATGATTGCTCATGAGTGCATATCACTAGGTACTGAATCTAAAAGTATTCGCAGCCATGTGCACATCATGCCACGACATGCACATGGTCAAAAATGACCATGTAGGCTTTATTGAATCCCCCCTCCATCTATTTTTGTTTTACTGATAGTATATTGAGTGGTATAGAGGAGCTAAATCAGATAAATGTTTATGCATTTATATTTCCATCTTGGATAACCTCAGAAATCTCCAAGTTTTTCATAACGAGAGATTTAAACACATTCATAACTACCTTAACACAGTACAAATGGAATGCAATAAAAACACGACTCCTAGGTGAAGCCACTATACTTTTTAACAATACTTTCCTTAATATCTTAAACTGTCAAGCCCTAATCTGCAGAAAGATAGTAAAGAGCAATCAAGTGCCATAGCTTACACATAATGCAAAAAAGTAAATTGTGAGCAAAACAGAGCAAGAAAAAAGATGGCTAACCCATAAAACCCAACAAAGGCCCTTAAGCTTTTAGGTACTATGAAATCTTACTAAGTCTTAAACCTCAACAGACAAAAATCAATATTATTGTCATATTCAGACCACACATCAAAAAATTCCAAACTATTCTGTCAAAACCACAATAATCTCCTTCACTTCTGAAGATCTCCCTAAGCCAGCCCATGCCTCAAAGAATCAACTTATAGCACCACCTGCAGATTTAACAACCACTTCATATCAGCTGTAGCTACTCTCTTAAAAAGATGTGCAGTCCTCTAGATTAGCCAGCTTGCACACACCTGCATATCAACCTACAACCAATAACTCTAACCACAGTTTCTCTAAACATTTTGGCTAATACAATCAGAAAGTATTTACCCAAACTAAAACCAGACCTACTTGTAAACAATTCTGTCTCAGAATGCATTAATATGGCCACTGACACTCTTGCACACTGTATGCATCCTCATTAATAGAGCCAGTGTTGAATCATATATATACCATCCACCTAGAAACAATTTTATATTATTAAAGTACATAAAGATGAGAGTTCTTTTGAACTCTCCATTTAATAGCCAGTAGCCACTATTTCCCCTATGTACAAAATCCTGAAAAAGTTCATACACTCATAGCTAACAAATACCTTCTGGACTGTAAACCCATCTAGCACTGCTTTAGACCATGCCACAGCAAAAGTAAATATACCCTTTTTCAACTTCCTAAATATAATAAATAGCAAAAATTTAGGTCATACAGTTTATGTTATACTATTAGACCTATCTAAGACATTTACTATAATCTCACATCCAGTAATTCTAGATAAAATAGCCATCCTTGGCCTTTCAACATCCACTCTCAGCACATTCCATCATTATAGATCGTGATCAATCAAATGTCAAAAAAATAAATTCCCTAACTAGCTCTCAGTCACTGCATGTGCCCCACAAAAAAATTTAGTCTGGGTCAAGTCTTGTTTGTCGTAATTATCAATGACCAACATTTAGATGCAAACTATTCTCTGTTGTGCAGTATGCAGAAGACTCCACTCATCTGTAGAGCCACCTTCCTCCAGCAACTGAAAAACAAAGGCAGAATGCAAATTACTTCTTAATCACAAGAAAAATTACTATACTGTTACAGCAAAACGTCTGTCAAATCACAATTTTCCATTTATTATCACCTCAGCCAATAATGTTACAAAAGAAGTTGCCCAACATAGCAAATATCTATGTCTTAGATGACAAACTGAAGTTATAACAACATATTCACTTATCAAAAAACAATCAAAAGCTATGCCTACTTTATAGAACAAAACCCTTCCTGGCAGATATCATAAGAGTGATGCTATCCTCTGCCTACTCACTACAATCCCTAATCACTTTTTATAAAACTGCAATCTTCACAACTTTAGAAACTAGACCAGTGCTGTAATACAGTACCAATGTACCAAACATAGCTCACTACCATATATACCTAAAACAGAAAAACTGGATAGAAATATTCAGTATTAGCTATCATCCTAACATATCTCCATACCTACAAATCTACTTTTAAAAAGATGGACCTGAGAAAAAGTTTGGAAAATCTTAAAAAAAAAAAAAAATATATATAGATATATAGATATATATATATATATATATATATATATATATATATATATATATATATATATATATATATATATATATATATATATATATATATATATATGGAACACCTTCAGATGCCCGAAAGCTCACTAGACCGACAAGGAATCCGTCGGACCGAAATCACCGACAATGCAGATGACCGACAAGGTGAGAACCCGACGGACTCGGTAAGTGTGCGATAGAGTGAGGGATTTAGTGTTAGGGAGCGGACAGGTAAGTGTGCGATAGTGAGGGACTGTGGGTTTCGGGGTGGGTTAAGTGAGTTAGGGTTAGGGTGCGGGTAGGGTAAGTGTGCGGTTGTGTTGGACCTTAGGGTTAGGGTTTGGGTTACGGTTAGTGCATGTATGGTTGTGTTTATTGTCGGTATTTTGTGTTGTCGGTCTTTTGGTGTCGGTGATTTGTGTTTCATGTATATATATAAACTGAAGGGGATCCATATATATATATATATATATATATATATATATATATATATATATATATTACTGTTTACCAAAACATGTTGACATGTAGTTTCCTTTTATTGCTCTTTCCCTTTTCCCATATCTCCTTCAAGGTTACTGCCATGCATACTACTCGTTTTCATCTCTTTCAGTCACTGATTTGTTTTCAGTACTTCCCACTTTTACTGTTTTCTTTACAATTTGATGTAACGTCATATTTTTTCCAGTTCCCTTCTACTCCCATGCTTGTCTCCTCTGAAAATATTTTGTTGTTTATAGTATATACGTGTTAAAACATTTATACTTTGACTTAACTTCAATTTTTTTTTCTAATTCCTTTCTCATCATATCTATTATCTGTCTTCCCTTAAATTATTTTTATTTATATGATATATATGTTTGTAAATAACAATGAACTTGTACAAATTTGACAGTGCTACCCTTATTGCAAGCCAGTGCTTTGTTTCATTTTCTTAGGTGTCTGTCTAATTGTAACCTATTTTAACTCACTGTTGCTGCATCTTTTCTGCACTTCATATAATAATAAATGCAACTTGCATGCTTTGTTTTGTCCAGTCAGATTTTCCTGTTTACCAAATGTAATAAATAAATAAACAAAGAAATGATTCATCATTATGTGTGTTTTGTTTTCTGTTCTTTATATGTCTCCTAGATGAGATGGAGAATCAGGGTGAAGAAGAACAGATGGGGATGATGATGGGGAAGAGGTACAGCAGTTAGGGGAGGGGGAGGTCATTGATGGGGGAGGAGGTAAAGCAGTTTGGTGAGGAGGTACAGCAGTATGCGGCAGTAAGATGAAGGCGCAAAAACAAATCAGACATCAGAGGGAGACTGCAAGATTTTATTGCTTTGTGAAGGAAAAAAAGCAGAATCCCTACTATGGATACTGGACCAGTGGGCAATTAAAGAGTAATTCCCATATGGATTTAAGGACTGATTGATGTGTTTTATACATGCAAATATTATGCAGATAAAATGTAAAGGCAATGATATCTTATAGGTCAACTAAGGGCTAACAATTGTTTTATGTAAGTAGTATGGACAATATAAATGTTAGATTATTATCTTTTTATGAAAAAAGTTATATTTTATTTATTTATTTATTTATATTTTATTGACCAGGTTAGTCCAACTGAGTCAATGACCCATTTTCAGTGGAGAACCAGGGTGAAAAGCTTCATAGAAAGAAAAACAACCAGTCTGTTAACTATACAAGAAATATTAACAAAATATAATAACAAACATACATGCAATACACAAGTGGACAAAAAACAAATTAATAAAATACAGAAGATAATATAAAGTACAAAATATATGCAAAATATCAAAAAACATTTGTATATATTTTATAATCTTATAAAAATATATTATTTTTATAATCTTATAAACAATAATTTAAAAGTGAAAGTATTTTGTATTAGAATATAGACTAAATATAAACTACCAATGTTTAAAGTATATATTATCCTCATAGAAGAACTAAAAGGTAAAGTAGTTAGTACTTCTATTAGTTGTACTAGTAGGGTAGCATTGGGAAATTGGAAGTTTAGCTAAATCTTTTTGCAGTGTGGGAATATTCCTTGCTGGTTCATTAGCATGTAAAGTGTGTAAGTTATTATGCATGTCTACAAAGAGTTATGCTTTTGACCAGTCTGAATAAACTATACTGTGCTACAGGGAGAATGTTCTAGGCAAATGTGGACTTGTATATGGGGTCCAAGATGTGAAAGGATATTATGTCACCATAGAGAAGGCAGAGGCAACATGGACTGGCTGGGATTGAGGAGTAACTAGAGAGAGAGATATTTTATTTTGTTTGTGTGATGGAGAATATTTCATGGGGAGGAATTTTAAGGCAAATGTGTGATAGTGACTTTTACCCATTTTGTCCTGGACAGTGAACATTGCTATGCCTCTGTGATATGCCTAAAGACCCTTGGGAGACAATTTTCTGATGGTCAGAGAGTAGATCATGCAGAGGGGGATGAACTATAGAAAGTTGAATGCAGGGGGTGTGAAGTATCCAAAAAAGGGATAGTGAATATATTGAGTAGAACCAAAAGGGAAAGAATGACTATATTGTGCCTGCAAGACCTAAAGTGGTGGAAAAGATGCAAAATAAATGCTATAAATAGGCAGGGATGGATTGTGTCCCAAGGGAAGGGAACTATTATCAGGAAAATTAGTAAAATAGAGTGGAAACTGATGATGAATAGAAGGTATGACAGGGCTGAGTAGAAAACAGGTCATTTATAGAGCCACTTTTGAAGGTAATGGAGTGGTAATATGATCTTATTATTGCATGGATGTAGCTAAAGCAGAGAAAATGACTAGATGTGAAGTAATTGAAAGTGAGAGACATAAAGAAGAAAGAGTGATAGGGGCACAGGATTAAAATATAAATTTAGTTCTAAGCTTAGGTTATATAGGAGGGTAGACCTTTAATGTGAAATGTTAGGAAAGCTTAAGAGAATGTATGGATCAGAAAAGAGTTTTAAAAGCAAGGAGGGAAAATAGGGAAAGAAGAAGTTTACATTTAGTGGACATTATGGTAAAATACACAAACATACAAATAGGCTTAGTGGGTGAAACCTAATGTGCAGTAGTGACTACAGGTGTGTATGCACCAGGTCAGTCTGATCATTCTATGGTTAAAATGCTCTGGAAAAGGGGAGAATGAGAAATGGAAAAGTGAAGATGGAATCATAGCAAGTGGAGAGATTCTGATCAGGTGGTGTGGCTACAAAAGATTGTAAGGGAAGTCATCCAAAAGCATAAATCAAATTAAGGACAGATTGGACTTAGGAATTGGGATTGAATCAAGGCTGACTGGGGAGTGAAGTGGTGTTATATAGACGATGCCAGAATGGATGGTGACAGGATAAGGAGGTAGAGAGAAAGCTGTGACAGGAGGAGGTAGACTTGAGTAAAGAGGAAATGGAGCAAACAGAAAAAGGGGTAATGCATAAGCTGGAGAGGATATTAGAGCTTCAGAAGGAATTAGATCAACTACAAGAAGAAGAACAAAAACAGGCAGAAGATAATCAAAGAAGATAGAGGTGGAAAAATAAAGGCACATAGGTATGAAGTTATTGATGCACAAAAATAATGATTCAAAACAAATGAGGCACAGCAATGAAAACAGAGCAAGTAAGAAGTGCTATCCAGAATAAAGACATAAAAGCAGGAATTTGAGACATTCTAAGAGGAACCGTCTATGATAGTCTACTTGCCAAAGCATAATTTCCTATTTTAACAGATCAAAGTATTTTGTAATACCATGACTAATTAAATATTTGTAATAAACATATTCTCTTCACAAAAGGAAAGCATAGCTTGAATGGAAATTTTGCCCAGGAATGTTAGTCTGGCCAAAAATGTTGAGCCAAACTGGTTAGAATATGTAAACACTTGTTAAACTGTTTTGCTGTTTTTGTATTACATGCTCTTGTTATCATATCAGTATAAAATAAGAATTGAAGATTAAGATAGGTTTTTAATCCCATAAATGTCAACATGATTTACCCTACAACCAGAACCTTAAAGATATAAGAACATAACTGCCTTTCAAATGTAAAAAGTCATAAGATTTACACTACCTGCACTAGATCTGAACAAAATTTAAACATGATAGTAAGTATGATAAAAGATTTAAAAGGTTTGCAATGTACCTGCTTTTTTCAATAACTTGCACTTTGTAAAACAAAATATACAAAATGATATTCAACTGAATTGTTACTGCAGAAATGAATTGCAGTTTAACTGCCTTGCATTTTTATTGACTAGAAAGGTAGAGTATTGCAGAGACTGCAACTTAGAGGTTGCCATACTATGTCATAAGATATGGTCTTCATTTGCACTCAGATTTGTTGAATCTTTACACTTTTCCCATGGACATTAACTGTGAAAACTAGAACAGCATTTTCTAAATTTAAATAAAGCCCCAGCAAATTCTGTTTGAAAACTTAAAAATAGAGGAGCATAGTTTAGTCTTAAATATTAAAAGAAAGATACCAGTGAGAAAGAGCTGTCTCCTGTAAGGTATGTTCCTATTATATTTTGACTTAAAAGACAGCGATTATGATGCACAATCATAGACTGATATTAGTTTAAATGCTAGATAGCTTAGACTTTTCTCCTGATCATTAACTATTCTTATGAATATGTTTACTTCCTTCTGCTAACTCTGCATTCTTTGAACATTTGTTTTTGAATAAATGCTTTAATTTGTTTATTTCAAGTAAATAGTTTTACTATTTAAATTTGAATGTGTGTGACTGATAGTTTATTTATTGGTTAAAGGATTTATACATTTAAAAGGTAAGACTAACTGCTGGGTATATGCCACATGACAAGTGATAATACCTGAGTTATTGCCAATATTCAGATATTTGAAGGCTGTTTTATTTTAAAGGTAAACAGTAAGGTGTGTGTTTGATAACAGAGGAAGATAAGGAGATAACAAAATCAATGGGGCAGGCAGTGGTGGTGGTCTTGTACAAATGGAAGGAGAGCTACTGAGTTACTAATTTCTTTATAGTATCAGTGATAGAGAAATCTATTTTAGAATATAATAAGCTAGGGCAGATACACTATTACAAAAGTTAGTGGTGCAGTCACAAGAGGATGTTGTGAAATATAGGTTATCTACAGATCAATGCAAACTGTTGGTAAACATGTTTGAATTGGTTTGAAATGGAAAAGTTTAAAAGGACAGTTATGATAATCATGGATATTCAAATGCTTTTGACTCAGTATGCTGGTACTTTATGGTGACAACTCTGAAAGTGATATGGGAAGAAGAAAGGGCTTTACAGAGTATCCGAGCACTATATAAGAAGCTGAGAATTAAAATTAGAGTAAACAGAGGTTTGTCAAATAAAGTTAGATTAGGCAGATGAATGAGGCAAGACTTGTCTAAACAAATCTCCAGTATGAGAACATCTTCTGTGTCTTTTGGAAAGTGTAGATTCCTTACATTTTCATTTGGTGTTTTGTCAGTGTTACAGCTGTTACAAAGAGCTTTGTTTTAGTTTTGGGGAAATGAAGCAAAGAATAAATAGAGTCAATGGAAGCTAGAAAATGATACACAAAAGAGTCTAAACTCATTAGCTGATGATTGTATTTCATTACTAAAGGATATAGATGCAATTCTACCTCAAGCACTGAAGATTTTTAAGAAGTTTGGAAAAGAATCTAGGGGAAATAGATAAAATTCTATGTCAAGTGCTAAAGATTTTTGAGGAGTTTGGAAAAGAAGCAGGTTGGTATATCATCCCAAGAAATCATTAACAATAGAAATAATAGGCGGTGATACCATTGTCAAAATGGTGGCAGCAGGCAGCAGGGTCAAAAACTGAAAAATAAAATAAACAGTAACAATACATAATATTTGCTTTACCAGTTAAGCTGTTTTTATGAATGTAACTGAATGTTGCAAAGACAGATGGGTTGAGCTCTACATTAAGATATTATGCATGGTTTCAATACAAAGTGTCACGTAAAAATATGAATACTGATGATTAATGGACAGAATATGATATTTAAATAGGTCACAGGTGATAATTACAACTTCTTGCAGAAAATATGCTTAACAACTGGGATTAGAAACTGCCTAAAATAGAGCTTAATGCACATTGCTAACATATTTTGGTTTTCAGTTGGTAGGATTAGTTCAGACAGTACTGTGTCAATGTAAAACAGAAATTCAGGCTCTGTTTTTCAAATAACAGTAATTAAAGTAGTTAATATATATAATATTTCAGTTGTATGGCATGTCAGAGTATAGGAATGGCAAAACAACTTCATAGTGTGAAAACAAGGATGGCATGTGAGTATTATCAATTATAATATTAGAGACAATTCAGGTTCCCCATGCAGCCATCGTAATTAGTGTCCTGCCTTTAACTAGAATCAAACTAGATTATATTGAAAAATAGCTGAGTAAACTTGATCCAAGCAAAGCACAGGGAGGCAATGGAATTAGTAATAGTGACCTGAGAACACTTCAGCAAGAACTTACAGCATTGTTATATCAATTATTTAGTTGGTCATATAAATATGGGGAGAGTCCTCAAGATTGGAAACATGCACTTATTAAACCTATCTTTAAGAGAAAGGGGACTAGGGCAAACCCAGTGTCATATAGACTCTTAAGTCAACTTTCATTTTGTGCAAAATAATGGAGAAGGTAATATTGGATTAGTTATAGTTAGACTTTGATAGTTTGGAACTTGAAACCATATATCAGCATGCATATCTTGATAATAGATCTATTATCACATGTAACATTAGTTCTATAACAATATAATAACAGTTGTGGATGAAAAATTGTGCTATGGTTTAATGTATTTAGATTTTACTTCGGCATTTAACAGGGTCATACACAAAACACTGATCAATAAATTAGAACAACTAGATAGATACACTCTTTATAAGAAGGATAGCTGCATGGATTTCAAATAGGACATGGCAAGTATCATACAGCAATTGGACAGGTGAAATTCTTGATTACAGTCAGGGTGTTCCACAGGGCTCTGTCCTAGGCCCTTACTTATTTATATTGTATGCAACTTTTTCATCTGAGGTGCTCTATAGTCTATATGCAGATGAGCTGAAATTGGGTAAACTGATTGCATGTGTTACAGATAAGCTAGGTCTGCAAAAGAACTTGACTAAATTGACCATCTGGGCATAGGAGAATAATATGCTGATAAATACATCAAAAACTAAGCATATGAAATTTGGGAGACATAAACTGAAAGGTGAATATTTAATATAGCACACAGTAATTGAAACTGTATATTTATTTAAGGACCTGGGTATATGGGTAGAGCCAGTTTTGAGTTTTTCTAATCATATCAACCAGCTGGTTAATGATTATTATAGAACTATGTCTTGTATAAAAAGTTTTATAAAGTCTAGGGCATCAGAAATGATGATGTCATTGTTTGTTAGTTACATTAGACCCAGACTTGAGTATAAAATAACAATATGGAAACATTATAAGAAAACAAGCATTAGTAAGCTAGAAATAGTACAGCAGAAATATACCAGGGGCATCCATGTGTATGGAAATTTAAGTTATTATGGAAGACTAAACTATCTGAACTTGTACAGTGTCTCTTATAGATATCTAAGAGGAGATCTTATTCAGGTATATAGGGCATTTAGAGACAATCTCTGGAAATGTTTATGGCTATCAAAAAGAAGTAGAGAATCATCAGGCAACCTATGTAGAAGATTCTATAGGAATGAAAAAGTGTAATAATTGGTTTTCTGGGAGAGCAGCTGATGCATGGAACAGACTACCAAATTATAGTAAAGCAAGTACTAGTTTAGATATTTTTAAGAACAGCCTGGACACTTATTATGGGAACAAGCGTTTTGGTATATTGGCAGGCTAGAAGGGCATTAATGCATGTGCTTGAAATATTTACAGGTATGCATGTATGTATGTATATTGATTTATTTACATGACTAGGAAGCTTGTTAGGCTAACATCACATACATTTAATACATAATGTTGTGCCAGTGATTCATGATCAAATATCTCTATTACTAAGAAGTAAAACTGAACAAGAATTGAAGAATTTGGAATGTGTAAGTATGAACAATGAGTCAGAGTTGAAATAATGTATAAATATGTACATCTCTGTCACAAAGAAAGATGATATTAGTTTGTATTGATCCAGGTAATGTTAATACGATTAGTAAAACAAAGCATTACTTTTTTCATCCCGCTAAGAAAATGGTTTAAATAATGGCACACAGAAAGTTTATCTTATTACTGTATGCAAATCAAAGTCATTGTACATAAAGTTAGATAAACACATTTTCTGTATGAGAAAATTTACTATTTCATTTGAAAAGTTCAAATTCCTTTCATTTTCATTTGGTGTTTTCTCAGTGTTAGAACTGTTACAAAAAGCTGTTATTCAAGTGGTTGATGGCTAGGAAGTTATTATAAGCAAAAATGTGGATATTTTACAGTAGTGTCAAGCACAATTAGACTATGAGAAGTATCTAATACAACTGTTCAAAAATTAAGACAATATAATTTTGATTTAAATATGAGGAAGTGTAAATCAATAGTGACAAGACTAAAACATATCAGGGCATAATTGTTAAAAAAGTAAGACAATATAATTTCAATTTAAATGTGAGGAAGTATAAATTATTAGTGGCAAGACTAAATCACATTATGTCATATTTTAATGTCAGTCAGGAATCTGAACCAGGAAAAAGATCTTTGAGGAACTGTGTAAATATGAAAGCCCTATGATAATCTGTCATCACAGTGGTGTCTATGAATGATGCAATATCTTACAAAATCTGTATTTGACTACTGAGATAACTGCCTTCTAGTAAAGACAGTGAAAGATGCAGGCTTGTAATTAAGCTATAAACATGGAAAATGTTTGTAATGCTTAAAAATTAGTTAAAGATAGTCCAATATTAAAGGGCTAAGACACAAATAAATCAGTTGTGTTGTAAATGGATGCCAGGTAGAATGGCATTGGAATTATGACCTTACAACACAACAGACAATTTATCTGTGGGAAAACAACATTCACAGATGTACAGACATTTATTTATTTTATTTTTTATTTTACATTTGTTAACCGGGAGAGTCCGACTGGATACATGTCCATTTTCAGCGGAGGCCCGGGGAGAAAAGCTCCAAGTATAAACAACATAACAGACATTGTTGGTAAAAAAAAAGGAAAGGAGTTGAGTTCTAAATACAATATACATTCAGAAGCAGTAGGACTTGGCGGCAATAGTTTATATATGTGAAAAATTCCATATGTATATCTAAGTAAAGACATCCAGGTGTAAGTAGACCATAAACCTTTGCGAAGCATATTTACAATACATTTGTGTAAGACAATTCTTACATTGCAGAGTAATTTTACCTTTTCACTTTACAGAAGTATAATCTAATCATGAATTCTACTTGACAAGGAACTGCATATATCAAATTCATTGAGTATTGCATATTTATATTATAAGCATGAACACT
Source organism: Protopterus annectens (assembly GCF_019279795.1). Taxonomy (NCBI): domain Eukaryota; kingdom Metazoa; phylum Chordata; order Ceratodontiformes; family Protopteridae; genus Protopterus; species Protopterus annectens. Next base: position 469,962,010 of record NC_056744.1, on the reverse strand, counting down.
TGAACACTTACTAGAAGAAATAAGAGTTCTTTGAGTAATATCAGAGTTTAATACAGAGAAAAAAGTAAAAGAACTTCAGAGGTAAACTGTTTCTGACTTAGGAATGCAGCTACTGAAAAAAATTACAATGAATAGACAACTTGAGCAAAACATTATTAAAAAACAGTCATTTCTCTTTCAAGCAACAAATAAGTCATATCCATGGTTAATGTTGAAAGCTAAAAAAAATAATGGCTTGCAATGAGCTGAGAAAGCAAATGTTTTAGAAGATACATGACTCACATATGTAAATGGTAAATTATAAAGAAAGGCCAAAACATTCTGGCCATGAGTACCAACTTAAATTGAACAAGTAGTGGAAAATAGTTCCACCTTCAGTTTAGACCATAGCAATATGAGTTAAGAAATGAGAATTATATACAGTCCTAGGATGTCTGTGAGGCAAAAATGGGCACAGAGCTCAGAACTATGGATACTGTTCATTATATGAGTATTTTTCTAGTCCTCTGTTGCTTATGTGTCTTCTGCCTTTTTTTGTTTTGTTGTTCTTTTACAACTTTTAAGATAGTGTTAGCAATCCTTTCAGAGTGATAACAATGAAAGGAGCTATACACTGGAATTTGTGATATGCACTCTGGATCTTTAAAGCAGGTTTCAGTAATGCTACCACTGATATCAACATAAGCAAAGCATATGACCTGAAGCTAAAAATTCTGACATTTGCCAACCCACCTTCACCTATAATTATTTAGCTTTATTTTTTTAGTTTGAATATTCTTACAAAAGATAAATTTATTAAGGTTACTGAACAGTGTTCACTCATCAAATTACTCAGCCAAGTAGATTAGCACTGACTACTTCTACCACATTGCTATAGTGACCATGTTCATCCATCGCATTACAGATAAGTGCTGGCCACTTTATTTGTTAGGGAGGGTTAGGAAATGTATATGTGAGTGTATGTGAGTGTTGTGTTAAATATGTGTCTGCCTGGGAGGTAGTGGTAGGGGAATTAGTGAGGGGGTCAGGTTGGTGTGTGCATATGTGTGTGCATGGATGAATGAATGAAAATGTGATCAGGTGGGTAGGTGGCTTTCTGTGAGTGTGTGCATATGTGTGTGTGTGTGTATGTGTGTGTGTGTGTGTGTGTGTGTGTGTGTGTGTGTGTGTGTGTGTGTGTGTGTGTGTGTGTGTGTGTGTGCGTGCATGTGTATGTGTGTGTGTGTGTGTGTGTGTGTGTGTGTGTGTGTGTCTGTGTGAGTGTGTCAATGTGTGTAGGGTTGGCTGTCATACATCCACACACTGCTAGACTTACAACCATTGCTTATGACATTGTGTTAGGGGCTAGCTGGCCACCAGAGATAACTACACTACATGGAGGAGGAGACCACTAACAATCAGGGATTACTACGTATGTTTTGTGTCCTAACAGCACTTCTAACAGTTTAAGGATATGGGGGTTGTTGGGCTCTGCTAGATAAATATGCCATAATGGCAATTAAAGCAGTACAGGGACCATGGGGTTGGGAGAAGCATGAGACACCAGAAGCCCTAGGACATAATAATGGACTGTGACCTTCTGTGACACCCCTGGGTCAGAAAAGTAGACATGAAGGATGTCCAATCAGGAACCAGGAACAGGTAAGGAGATTTTGATCTGTGTTTGTGTGTGTGTGTGTGTGTGTGTGTGTGTGTGTGTGTGTGTGTGTGTGTGTGTGTGTGTGTGTTTGAATGTGTATTTGTGTGTGTGAGTGTTTGTGTTTGAATGTGTATTTGTGTGTGTGTGTGTGTGTGTGTGTGTGTGTGTGTGTGTGTGTGTGTGTGTGTGTGTGTGTGTGTTTGAATGTGTATTTGTGTGTGTGTGTGTGTGTGTGTGTGTGTGTGTGTGTGTGTGTGTGTGTGTGTGTGTGTGTGTGCATGTGTGTGTGTGTGTGTGCGTGTGCGTGTGTGTGCGTGCGTGTGTGTGCGTGTGTGTGTGTGTGTCTGTGTGAGAGAGAGAGACTTAGATGGGTTAAGATGCCTTTGCCTATACAATGTGGCTGCCACAGTTAACTCCTGTGGGAAGTGCTGATCTGCATATTACAACAGTTAAATGTGATTCATCGATAGGGAAATGAGACATTTAATGAGTCTTTTTCTCATCTTGGCTAACATATCTATATATTGCAAAATACCATGTCACGTAACAGTTATGTTTTATCTCATTCCTTAATGCAATGAATCCCTGAGGCTAAACAGATGGAACTTTTCTTTGTTAAATGTTTGAAAAATGATAAACATATCTTTCTGAAACACACCATGATAAAAGACTGTATTCTTAAGCACCACTGCCTATTCAGTGGCAGCACACATGTATTAAGGTTGCTTGTGAGAACTTATAATGAAAAAAAGAACAAAATGGTAAATGAAACTAAATGCTTACTTTTATTTTAATTAGCAAATAAAAACATAAATCCTTTTATTAAAAAGTCTGAAGAAGTTTATTGTAATAGATAAACATGCTCACACCAAATATTTCAAAATTATTTTAATTTGTACTTTTATTTACTAATAGAAATAAAAGTCAACATGTAGTTTCAGCTATGACTTTGCTAATATACGGGTTTGTTTATGTTAGTTGCTGTATCTGAGCATTGGCTAATTACAGCAGTAGATTTTAAATAAATATCAAAATGGATTATACTTTGTGGTAGCATGACCAGGTTCTTAAACTATCTGAGAGAACTCTTGTTTATCAAGCAATACATTGTTAGCTTATGAAGAACATTTATACCAAATCTAAAGTAAAATTCCTCCTATGTGAAAATATAGTGCAGAGAAATGTATACTGCTATCAAGTTTTTACTTTTGTCAAAAGGAGACTAAATAGTACTTTTTAGTAAAGTTTCATTTTAAACAATGTCTACTTTATCTATGTATAACTATTTTGTGAGACAGTACTTGTTACTGATGCTACATTTAGATTTTAAAAGTAGCCTGGAAAAATATTTATAGTGGTGGATATTGTATTTGGAATGCACAATCTGGACTGCTGAGAGGTATTTTATGGCCAGATGTTATCACTAGGAGATTAACAGAAGTTTAGTTTAAGGGAAGATCTTTAATAAAATATTCCTTAATCACAAGTACAACAAAATGTGAAAAGAATGCTGTGCCATAGCTAGCAATTCTGGTGCATTGTTCCATTTCTCAATTTGTTACCCTAGTAACTTCTCATTAAGGACCAAAGAAAAATCTTTAAAACTTTCAAAATTTTAGCAAAGAGCTTCCAAAAATTGAAACCCCAACTGATTAAAATATACAATATGGGCATTTGGTTCTGAATACTGGTAATGAAGTAAAGACCAAACAGCATTAGCAGATCATGCTCCTTAATACTTTAAGTCTGGGGCAGCTATCAATACACCCCGGTATAGATACACCTCTGCAAGAATGGGAGAGCTATATTGACATAAGGGGGAAATTCAAGAGCTGATGAGTTTAAGAACACAACAGTGACAAAATGGATGAAAGGGGATAGCAAATAAAAAGTTCTGCCAGCTCTCTCAAGAAAACATGGACATCTTTTCCTTAACTTAAATAAAAAGGCTAGTCCCCAGTTCTTTCCATAATGCACAAGCAGTTAAGTTTTTTCCACATATGAGAAAGAAACACAATGGAATAAAACATGAATAGAAAGAAGAAAATTAAGTATACAGAAAGCAAAATGAAACTTTTTTTACAAAGAAGTCTGGTATGGCTATTATTGAAAAAAAAATTAAAAGTGTTTTCAGTTACCTTTCATAATAAAAATTCCTAAGCAGTTAATTCTTTTTCACTCATAAAAAGAAACACAAAGTTTACCTTTAGAACTTAGACAATTACACTAAAATCATTAAATTAAAGTAACACTGCAATAAAACAAGAGTGAGAAGAATTAAAATCATACATGCTCACCTACCAGACAGTTCTGTGCAGAAAACCCTGAACTACTACCATTACCATAGCAAAAAAAAAAAGTCTAATTTCAAGTTCTTCCCTACATTTTAGAAGCAGTTGGTCAATTCTAATTCCACTGGGAATCAATGAAGCCTAGTAGGTCAAAGTCACATTTCTGCAAATACTGACCTGAAAGATCCATATTTTTTTTTCAAATAGTAAATGCCGGCCTTGGGTGTTGGCAGATCTAAAAATCTAAATCTTCTTGCTGTATATAAACAAACACTGTGGTTGTATGACACTGGGAAGGGAAAGGAGGCAGTGGAATTTACATATCAGAATTTATCAAAATGTGATTTCAACCTGTAGTTTTTGCTGAGTCAAGGTACAACCATATATCCCTTTGGACATACAAAAATGTTTGATTCCTGTCTCACCCTAAAACTCCAAGAAAATAATCTTTAAATTAAAAATAAAACTCATCATCATCTTCTTTCAGCTGTTCCTGTTAGGGGTCACCACAGCGGATCACCTGTTTCCATTTCTTCCTGTCCTCTGCATCTTGCTCTGTCACACCAATCACCTGCATGTCCTCTCTCACCACATCCATAAACCTTATCTTAGGCCTTCCTCTTTTCCTGTTACCTGGTAGCTTTATCCTTAGCATCTTTTTTCCAATATACTCAGCATCCCTCCTCAGTACATATCCAAACCAATGTAATCTTGCCTCTCTGGCTTTATCACCAAACCTTCCAACCTGGGCTGACCCTCTAATATACTTATTCCTAATCCTGTCCACCCTCGTCACACCCAGTGCAAATCTTAACATCTTTAACTCTGCCACATCCAGCTCAAACACCTGCCTTTTTGTCAATGCCACTGTCTCCAACACATATAACATAGTTGGTCTCACTACCATCTTGTAGACCTTCCCTTTCACTCTTACAGGTACTTGTCTGTCACAAATCACTCCTGACACTCTTCTCCACCAGCTCCATCCTGCATGTACTCTCTTCTTCACCTCTCTTCCACACTCACCGTTACTCTGAACTATTGACCCCAAGTATTTAAACTCATCCACCTTCGTCACCTCTACTCCTTGCATTCTCACCATTCCTCTATCCTCCCTCTCATTCACACACATATATTCTGTCTTAGTCCTGCTGACCTTCATTCTTCTTCTCTCTAGAGCATATCTCCATCTCTCCAGGGTCTCCTCCACCTGTTCCCTACTCTCACTACAGATCACAAAGTCATCTGCAAACATCATAGTCCACGGGGACTCCTGTCTGATCTCGCCTGTCAACCTGCCCATCACCATTGCAAATAAGAAAGGGCTCAGAGCTGATCCTTGATGTAACCCCACCTCCACCTTAAACGCATCCATCACTCCCACAGCAGACCTCACCGCTGTCACACTACCCTCGTACATATCCTGTACCACTTTTACATACTTCTCTGACACTCCTGATTTCCTCATACAATACCACAACTCCTCTCTAGGCACCCTGTCATATGCTTTCTCTAAGTCTACAAAAACACAATGCAACTCCTTCTGACATTCTCTGTACTTCTCCATCAACACTGTCAGAGCAAACATTGCATCTGTAGTGCTCTTTCCTGGCATGAAACAATACTGCTGATCACTAATCATCACGTCCCTTCTTAACCTAGCTTCCACTACTCTTTCCCGTAACTTCATGCTGTGACTGATCAATTGAATCCCTCTGTAGTTACTACAGCTCTGCACATCACCCTTATTCTTAAAAATCGGTACCAAAACACTTTTTCTCCATTCCTCAGGCATCCTCTCACTTTCCAAGAAAAATTAAAAATAATACTACCGTAAAGAAATCAGATAATACTTAGCCTTGCAGTCTGCTCTGTCAACACTTTCAAGCATTGCATGCTCAATGTAATCCAGGCTGCTGATCATTTTTATTTGAAATGACAATGTATCCCACTGTGCTCTGGATTAACATGGGTACTTTTTTAGGACTGACTCCTGGTCTTAGTTCTCAGCTATAATATCCCCAGGCATTACATTATATATCACAAGCTACTGATATGTATGTGTTTATAGAAAAAGTGAACAAAAGCAATGCAGCAATGCAGAAGCTGGTCCCTAGTACAGAACAGCCAAGCTTGCAGTATGTTTGGGTCATTATGTGGTTGCTCCTTACTGGCCTTGGAGCTCAATTCACCTCTGACATCTCTAAAAGACAATATATCTGAGCTAGCAGACATCAGAAGGCCTCACTGGTAGTAACCTGTATGCGGTTGCATGTAGCATTATCTTTTTCCATCTTCTGAGTCTCCATTCATCTTACTTTTCACTATGCAGGATCATAAATATCTGTGAAGTGTCACTGACAGGAATGTAAGGTGTAGTCATGTTCACCCCTAGAATTTACATCACTTGTAATATCTCCAAAACTCAGATATGTTAAGCCCTACTAGCAGTGTTACGTTTTCATCCTGCAGCAGGTTGTCTGCTCTCCTCTGGTTTTAAAACAGGTATTTATGCAACAGGATAGACAGAAAGAGATTGGCAGTATAATGTACCATGTAGTATAGTGTAGCAACTGACTGGCCTGAATTGCATAGTAGGGCTTACTCTTGATATAAAAAAAATTACATTTTTTTCCAGAGTTATAATGCTATTTGACTTCACCAACATGTTTAATAGTGGCAGAGAATGGTACCTCTACAAGCATCAGACACTGTACACACTGTAGGCACATATTAGACACTACACTGTAAGCAATTTTGAGGGGTTACGCATTCACATGTGCCTCACAATCTGCATACTTGATTACTTAGACAATAATCTTCAAAAGCAATTAACAACAGTTATATACAATATTGTCACATGTTATCCTTTATATATGTACATATGTTCGAAGTGGATTTGAACAGTTTTCTCAGTCAAACTGAAATGAGCTTGCCTGATGCAGATTGCAATAACCAAATGCCATAAGGCATAATGTTAAATGCTTGCATTGTGCACTATTCAGCAGTACCATAAGTTCATAGGTGATTACTAGATTAAAGACTCCATGCTTCCCAAATGTATCTGACAAGTTTTGATACCCCCTGGGATAAATTTCCAATTCCCTGTCCACTTGTGCAAGTTACTGCTGGATGAGAAGTTTGTTCCAGAGATGGGTAACATTTAAGGGACATACATGTCCATCCAATATGTTGCAGAAGTCTCTAAATTGGTAAGTTTGATGCTCTTTGTTTTGTGAATTTGCATCTGGTCCATCAGAATAGGATTAGAGGAAACTTTGAAGGCTATGGATAGATCACCTCTCAGCAGTCTGTAGGAGACTGAGAACAGGAATAGAGCTTTGGGGAGGTCTGAGCATATGTTGTTTATGTCTTGTGTTCTTTTTCTGAGGAACCTATGTGGATACTCTAATTGTTGCATATTTCTGATGTGGTACATACTGAAGGGGGCATTGTACTCAGTGATTGCTTAACAAGGGTCATGTACATTGAAACAATGATATCCTTGGACCTAGATGCCATACCCTTGCTTATAAGTTGCGCAAAATAAAATTATTTACTTACCACCATAGTTGCATGATGGTCAAAGGCCAGGTTTCTGTCTGCATGCCTTCCCAAATCCCTAACCACTGTGTCTACTCATAGGGATATAGTAATAATGTGGTAGTTTACAGGGGTATACGTCTTCTCTAAGGATACTATTATGTATTTCTTGCCACTGAGTTTTTAATCATGGCTCTGGCACCAGTTATTGGTCTGTGCCATGCCTTCCTGGAGGATATTTGTGTCTTTGGGGAATTGACTGTGTCTAGTTTGCAGTCATCTGCAAACTTGGTAAGCCAGAAGCCCTTGACATTGACCATGACTTCAAAGAAGTCAATGCCAAAAGTTTGCAACCACATCACCATTCCTTGAGGGGTTCCACTAGTGACTGGTCATTTTGTGGAGGTAGACTACCCTATGCTAACTTCTTGGGTACTGTGTTTGAGCCAACCAGCTATCCAATGGGGGACATATGGGTTTATAACTAATTTTGTGAGTTTGTCTACAATGCTTGAGTGGGATCTTATGCTGAATGCTTTAGAAAGGTCAAGGAAGGCAGTATGAAATGGTTTGCCCTCATCCATTCCTTCTTGAAGAAGACTACCAGGTTGAGTAAGCATGACCTGCCCTTGACAAAACCAGAATAGTTGGATCCAGTGTCTGAAGGTTTCCTATGTTATTGTTTATCATTTTCATGATAATCCTTTCCATGACTTTGCATATGAAATTAATCATAGTTGTAGGTCTATAGTTACCCAATTCCATAAATGGCCCACTGTTCTGCAGAGGGATGGCAGCTGCAGTCCCTTATTTACTTGGTAGGAAGTCTGTCTTGGAGGCTATGGTTACATACTTGTTCTACTGGTCCTGATAGGTCATGTTTCATTCTATTAAGGATACATCATAGGATAGTATCAGGGCCCATTGATGCAGTGTGCTTTTCATGGGAAAGTGCATTGAGGACTGTTTCCATAGTGATAGCTGGGGATATTTCCTGAGGGGGGCCTGGGGATAAATGATTAAACTTGGAGCTAAATTTGTTATTCTGTAAATTTGCTATATCTTCTAACTTAGTAGAGGTAGCTCCTTTTACAATTAGCTCGGCACATTGTTTTGTATTGCCTTAGAGGTTGTAAGCATAGTTAAAAACTGCCTTGTAGATGGTCTTGGACTGGAGTGCTATTTTACCTCACATTTAGCTTTGACAAACTTGATTAGCCACCTGGGTTGCCTGTTTAGATTGATGAGTGAATTTTTAGCTTATTGAGCATTACACTTCCAAATTTTTGTCATGATTTTCATCGTGTTATATAACCTATTGATGTTGGGATTCCACAAGGGTGGCTTTTTTTTATATTATTTGTTCTGACCTTCTTCTGGGTATGTACAGCTGTCCCTATGCAGCCATTAAGATGATTGCACCGGGTTTATATGAACAATTTCACTTAGGCAGAGGTATTGCCAGGGTTTTTGGGGAGGCTTAAAATTTTGCTAGGGTGTTACTTAATAGTTGGAAGTTTGCCTTAGAATAATTCTTAATAGTTCCAGAGTTATCTGAGGTCTCAAGGTTTGTTTTTATTTCAAAGGAGACAGTTTTATGGTCAGATCTGAACAGTGAGAACATTACACTGGGGGTGGTGCAACTTTTTCTCAGGTTTGTGTGGACCAGGTCAAGGATGCTGGCATCTTTTGTGGGCATACAGACTGCTTCAGGGTGTTTATGTTTACAAAACTGAGGAATCTCTGGGCTTGCATGATTGGGGTTATGTAGAACTCCCAGTTTATAGTGGGATAGTTAAAGTCAGTTATGAAAGTACTGTCAGATTGCATGGGGAGTATCGCCAATATGTGTAAGTATGTGTCATGCATATCCTGGGTCATAGAGGGAGATCTATAGTTTGAATAGAGGTGGTATGGGACTTTGTCTATGGTAATTTGGGCATGGAGAATCTCAAGGGTAACATACTGTTTGATCAGCCTTGAGGTGAGCTTGTTTTTGAAGGAAATTATGCCACTTCCACATTTTGTCTCTTCTTGTGCAGTAGCTGATCTAAATGCATGGAAGGCATATAACCCTGCACTGCTGTGTTGCTCTCCATGACTTTAAACCTTGTCTTAGTAACTGCAGAGATGTCAACATTCTCCAGTGTGAGGAGAGCATTCAAAGAGTGGAGTTTCTTGTTTTCTTGTGGTGAGTTCTCTGATTATTTGTCCTAGGCTGGTAGAACACTGCTCAATGCCAAGCACAAACTGGCCTAAGACAAATAGTCAGAGAACTCCATCACGTCTCTTTTTATATAGGCCAGGGAGGTATGTCTCAGATTATATACAACCACATGGACTATGACTGAGTCTTTCTGGTACTTGTGGTCCATCAACCTGAATGCATGCATAATCTGGTGGATTATGGCCCCTGATCATTACTCTGTCCCTACTCATCCCGGTGAGTGAGACATCTGAGCTTCTCACAAAAGAGTCTCCTCTGAACAAAATATTGGGTTGTGTGGTGATTTGCTTTATGGGCTTAGAAGTTGAGATGCCATGAGATATGGCTGTATGTGTCAAAGTGGGTTTTGTTTTGGAAAAATGGTTTTGAGGTTGCTGAGTATACTTACTCCTAAGTGCAAAGTCTGGGAGGTCTTTGGGGTTTAGGAAAATTACAATTAAGAGCCTTAGCATATCTGGCTCTATGTGTTTGGTCAATACTATGTGTGGTGGATTTATTGTGTGTGTGTTTCAGACAATGTTTGGTTTTATAAGTGCTTGTATGTGAGCACCTTGCTTCCAGTGACATTTTGTAACTACATCTCTCACATACCGTATCACTTGGTTTAAGAATTAGGTGATTGTTAGTAAACATATCATAATTCCTATATTGCCTCAGGATGCCCATATACATCACACTAGCTACAAAGATAGTAAGTGCATATCCATGGTTAAATATCCTTATTAAGTGATCTACAAGGGGATTGTACAACAGGGGTTTATAGCTGGCTAGTCTGGGTAAGAATCACGACTATGACTAAACAAGTGGGGTGGTGCTCTTCAAAGCACAAATTAGTTGCTATTTGTACAACGAAGGAAATTTCAGAGGTAGTTTTAGAGGAAAATGTTGATTCTGTGTGTGCAGCAATACAGGGCAACTGCTAACCATTGTTGCATAATACTAAGTCTCTTGGAAACACAACATATTCATACATGCTCAGAAAATGCAGTAAACAAGCCAAATAGCCCTTTGACCAATCACATTTAGCATGCTCTAAGGTTTCCTCAGTGATTTTTAGTACAAAATGACACCAGGTTACTTCTCCACTGCCTCTAGACCACACCCTTCTAACTTTAAATGACTGAAAGAGCCTGGAAGTGCAGTCAATAATCAACTTAAATAAGCTGAAAGTGCAGGGAGTAATCAACTTACACAGTAGCTCAAGCAGCAAAGACATAAAATAAAAAGGAATGCAAAATTCAGCTGTTTAAATGCATGGGTAAAAGCAGCAGTACTCTAAAATGATTTATAGTGCAGTGTGTGTAACAGGATATCATCCTGCTAGAGGATGGTAGTAAAGCAATTGTCTACTTGCATTGTAGTTGTGGTTTCAGTGTTGATATAATTATTATGCCTACATAATGCCTTATAATTTAGGTGATTATTGATTTAACTCATAATGATGTAAAAGCAAAAGATTGGAACTCCAGAGAAAAAAAGGGTGCATCGTTGGCAAAAATAAAAAAAATAAAATAAAATAAAACAAAACAGGCAGCCACGGTGGTGCAGCAGTTAGCATTGCTGCCTCACAGCAAGAGGTTTTGTGGTTCGATCCTCGGCTAGGGTGCCTTCTGTGCAGAGTCTGCATGTCCTCCCTGTGGTTGTGTGGGTTTCCTCCGGGTGCTCTGGTTTCATCCCAAAGACATGCTGTAGGTGGATTGGACACTCTAAAGTGGCCCTAGGTGTGATTGTGGGTATGTGTGTGCCTTCTGTGGAAGGTTGGGCGCCAGGCTGGCAACTTGACACTGTAAAACTCCACTGCCAATCATGAGTGGACAGGTGATCCACTGTGGCGACCCTAACCGGGAAAATGCCAAAAAAGAAGAAAATAAAATAAAACACAAAACAACATTAAAGGCATAAAAATAGCATAACTTAGGATGTTCTTAAGCAATGTGGTTATTTTTAAGATGAAAGAATACCTTAAAGATGATTGAAATATTCTAAACTTGACAGCAAGCATAAACCACCTTAGATTACAGGATGCAGGAAGCAAGTATAATTGCTAATAAATACTTTTTTGACAACAGGTGGTAATGGATCCATGATAATGGATAGTATTTCAGATGACAAAAGCTGGTATATACTTTACTGATGTCATGCTTCTACTCTTGCTAAAATGCTTCAACAGTATGTTCCATACAAGTTTGCTATTCTGTGCTCACTGTTATGTATATTCTGAACATATTTGCTGTAGTATTACAATTTTAACTGTATATAGTATGCATATTCGGTGCTACATTATGAATTTGTGTGACTCTTTACTTTTCTTTCATATTATCAATTAATAAACTGCAGTTCCTCTTGACCCAGGTCAGGGCTGAAAAGTGTCAAGTGATGATCCCACCTACCTGGTTATCAAATTGCAAAATAAAACAAATACATAAATGGATTGTAGAAGGTAACATTTACTTTTTCAATGTGTCTTTTCTGTCTTATAATTAATTTTCCACTTAGATTAAGTATCCCCCAGGATTTAATAAAATCCATGTAGGCACAGTGTTGAGCCTACACGAAATGTATCCATGTACACGGCCAATGTTCCCCCTTGGCACCATGCCATGCATATTAGTCATGGCCTGCTTGTGAGGGGGAGCCGAGGAATATGGATATTGAATCAGTGTAGGGAGAAGTGTAGCAGCTACCTGTAGCTCCAGATGAGTGTGAGGCTCCCTGTAATGCTTACCACCACTGTTGTAATGTTGTGAAGTGTGTCAACTGACTATTAAGTGTCTTGTATGATGTATTTTTTTTTATATTTTTAGAAATTTTTTTAACTGCACATTTGCACAGTGCAGTGCAGAGTGCAGCAATGCCAAGTTGTGTTCACATATAAACAGCTGACCCCTTGTAGACATCTAAAAATAGAAACTGCATGTAATTATCATAATTAAATTTTTTTTATTTTTTTGTTTGTCATTGATGTTTCCACACAGCACAGCAGAGCCAAGCAGAGCTCATGCATTCATGGCAGGCACCTGCCAAACATCTAAAAATAAAAACCAGATATAAGTAATTAATTATATATAGGTGTGTTTAAGCATGTTTGCTTGGTGCGGCATGTTGCTCAGCAACACTAACAGGTAGTCTAGTAGCATATGTGAAGGTATTCTAGAATATGGCTGCAAACAAATGTGCTATTCTTCTTAAATTTCATTATAGTACTTTGAATTTTGGCACTCATGTGCTCTGCTTAGCGCAGCTCAATCATGTTAAGCAGTGCATAAACATGCTAACGGCTACCAATGTTTGCCCAGTGATAAGCCTCACTGAAACCACGATTCTGCAAGTTTTCTCTCTGCTTGGTGTCACTTAGCTGGTTTGCACACTACTAAGTGATGCAGCACTTTGTTGACTGTTGCTGAATGATGTGTAAGGGCAGGAAAATAGCCTATATTAAGCCCAATAGTGGGAATTCTGCAACAGTCATTGGAGTTCATTCAGCTGTTGGTATGGCTGGTGGTGTTGGTGAAGGTGTGTGCTTTTGGGTGCACCAGTGGGGTATTCAGGAGTCCAGAGTCATAGTCAGGCTCCTTATTAAAAAACATGAACTCCATCTGATGCAGGGTGGATTCAAGGGCTCAGAGTGTAAGGCAGAGAACTGGGACCATTTGGCCAGGGAGCTCACCAGTGCTACTGGTATCTCCACACAGGTGAGCAGTGTTGTCACCATTTTGATGACATGAAAAGAAGGAAGAGGAGAGCCCTGGACACCTGGGTCCAGGAAGCTCAGGCTGTGAATGCTCCAAAAGTATGCAAGTATATCTTCCTCTATCTAACCAATATGCATGTTGAAGGTCTTCAGAACAGGTATGTATAATGGTGTGCATCTCTCCCAACAGCTGCAGCTGAGAGAGATTTCAATGTCAAGCCGTATGCTGGGCATCTGCCCAGGTTGTGTCATGAGTGTAGTAACTACAGATTTTGTATGCCAACTGTAGTACAATAAGAAACAAAGGATAAAGCATTTACTACAATAAAGTATAAACAAAAAAAACTGTACTGAAATAAATGGGCAATGGGCCTGTAGAACTGTAGTGCAATGAATGGATAATTGGAGCTGTAGAGCTGTAGTGCAATAAATGAACAATAAGAACTGCATTTCAATAAAGCATTAGCAATACTAATAATAGTAAGCAAAATGTTTTTCAGCAGGATTGTGTTTTCTCATAACCATTGCAGTAGGGTTGTATGCATTGATTGTCTACTGTAAGGTTGCTGCAATAGATGTAGCAAGCAAATCTAATGGTCTGCAAACTGTATTGCTCATCCCACAGTAGTGTCCAAGACTGTCTTCAGGCCAGTATAATGGTCACATAATGCTCTCTCTTCCTCAGACAGCAGGTAATAAAGGTATATGGGGATGTAGCTCAGTCCATGGGCAGATATTGTGTGTGGACTTCATAGATATTTCAAACCAATAACAATAAAATGTGCTCAAGAGCATTGTTGATTGTAAAATACAGCTTTTATCATATATGCAGTATGGTTGTATTCCATGCATGTGTGTTCTACTGTCACTGCAGTCTAGTTTAACACTGTAATAGTACTAGAATGCAAGAGGAATATCCTGTGACTTGAACTGCTCAATTCATAGTCTAGTTCCAGGTGATCTCCAATCTGCTCTTTTGCATATAGTACTGTATTTAATTTATTTATTTGTGTTTTTCACTGAATATTAACTCAACTGAAGTTGTGGCTGTCTCTCTACAGAGTACTTTTTAGAATTTCTGCATAGCCATTGATAGCAGTAGGGGAGTAGTTTCACCTCATCACCAACATTCTGTCTTGCCTTATATAAGTGGTACATTTTGAGTTATCTCTGCTTAATATCAGAGCTTTGGCCGGCTTACATCTACCTGAAATCAGCTGGATGTATAAGTGAATGTAAGTACACTTTTATCTGCTCTTTTGCATATAGTACTGTATTTAATTTATTTATTTGTATTTTTCACTGAATATTAACTCAACTGAAATTGTGGTTGTCTCTCTACAGTTAGTTCCCCATCTACCCTCCCTGTTCTTGTTTTGGTGTTAATGTTGGTGGCTTTGAAATTGCCTACCCCTCTTGTAGATTTGTATTTGGATACTCCTTGTGGGCCCATCTCATTTGCTCACTCAACTGAGTGCAGTGTGATCATATTCTGATTTCAGGCACTCCAACTGTGTACAAAGAGAGCATTTGGGAAAGACAACCTCTGTAGCCTCTTAATCCTGCTCTGTTCCCTCCCTCTCTCAAAAAAAAAATATATGATATATATATATATATATATATATATATATATATATATACATATATAAATATATATACATATATTTTATTCAGCTTCTCTTACTGTAACTGTCTTATTTGATATTCTGTGTGCTGTTATTTGTTCAGTCGCTCTTACTATGCACTTATTACTGCTTGTTGGTAGCCTTCTAATTTACTGCCTTTTGCACTTGTTTTTTAGTCATTTGTTAATTTAATTGCATTTATTTGAACAGGATTTGCCGTAGTGTTGCTACACACTCGGTTGTGCTAGCCTGCACTACAGTTTGAATTGTATTTACTGCTGTTTTAGCTGCTTTTCTGTAACAAAAAAAAAATAATAAAATTCTAAGCTTATTTCCTGCCTTTCCTGTAACTAGTCAAGCCCAGATACAGACTTGCTGTATCCAGGACTGTTGGTAAGCTTCTGAGCCCCCCAAGCTTTTCTGTGTTGGAGGGAAGCATTCTAGCTTATCAGTGGGAGTGGTATGCACTACGTAGCCTATCTACCACAGGACGAGTGGGTTTTGGCCCTGTAATTGTAGTTCATTGGCCATTTGGGCAGTTTTTCCATTTCTTTCTACTTTCTGGTTAAAAGCCTGTTTTGCGTTGGGTCCCCGCCTTTCCTATAACTAGTGCAGTCCAGGTACAGATGTGCTGTATCCAGGACTGTTGGTAAGCTTTTGAACCCCCCAAGCCCTTCTGTGTGGAGAGAAGCCTTCTAGCTTATCAGTGGGAGTGGTAAGCACTAGGTAACCTATCTACCACAGGAGGAGTGGTTTCTGGCCCAGAAATTATAGTTTATTGGCCGTTTGGAAAGCTTTTCCATCTCTTTCAACCTTCTGATTTAAAAGCCTGTTTTTGCATTTGTTTTCTGCCTTTCCTGTTACTAGTCTAGTCCAGGTACAGATTTGCTGTATCCAGGACTCTTTGTAAGCTTCTGAGCCCCCCAAGCCTTTTCGTGTTGGAGGGAAGCCTTCTAGCTTATCAGTGGGAGTGGTAAGCATCAGGTAGCCTATCTATCACAAGAGGGGCGGTCCCTGGCCAAGAAATTGTAGCTATTGGTTGTTTGAGCACTTTTATTCCATCTCTTTCAACTTTCTGGTTTGAAAGCCGCACTTGTGCCTGTTTCCCGCCTTTCCTATAACTAGCCTAGTCCGGTTACAGAGTTGCTGTATCCAGGATTGTTAGTAAGCTTCTGAGCCCCCCAAGCATTTCTGTGTTGGAGGGAAGCCTTCTAGCTTCTCAGTGGGAGTGGTATGCACTAGGTAGCCTATCCTCCATGGAAAGAGTGAGTTTTGGCCCAGAAATTGTAGTTTATTTGGCCATTTTGGCAGTTTTCCATCTCTTTCAACTTGCTGGCTTAAAAGCCTACATTTGTACTTGTTCCCCGCCTTTCCTGCAGCTAGTCTAGTCCAGGAACAGATCTGCTATATCCAGGACTCTTTGCAAGCTTTTGAGCCCCCCTTGACTTTCTGTGTTGGAGGGAAGCCTTCTAGCTTATCAGTGGGAGTGGTAAGCATTAGGTAGCTTATCTACCACAAGAGGAATGGTTCCTGGCCCAGAAATTGTAGCTAGTGGCCGTTTGGGCAGTTTTTTTACATCTCTTTCAATGTTTTGGTTTAAAAGCCTCACTTGCACTTGTTTCCTACCTTTCCTGTAACTAGCCTAGTCCAGATACAGAGTTGCTGTATCCAAGACTGTTGGTAAGCTTCTGAGTGCCGCAAGCCATTCTGTGTTGGAGGAAAGCCTTCTAGCTTATCAGTGGGAGTGGTAAGCACTAGGTAGCCTGTCTACCATGAGAGGAGAGGTTATTGGCCCAGAAATTAATTGTAGTTTATTGATCATTTGGACAGTTTTTCCATCTCTTTTAACTTTCTGATTTAAAAGACCACATCTGTGCTTGTTTCCCATCTTTCCTGTAGCTAACCTACTGGGTAGCACTAGAAAGCCTTAAACTGATACAAGCCTTCTAGCTTAGAAGAGAGACGTTGGAGTGATTAAGTATCAGTTTTTGTACTTTCTTGCTGTACTTAACTGTTTTCCGCCTAAACACAGATTTTCCAGTGTTTATTGTGATTTAAAAGCTTGTTTTTTTACATACTGTACTTATTTGACTGCCTGCACTTTTAAAATGTTGTTTTTTGTTTAAATAATTTGTTTAACTGTTGTAGGCTACACAGTAAAGCGTGATAGCCTTTTCTGATCATTTGTAGTAATTTAAAGCTGTTTTAAGTGTATTTTTTACTGTTTTTGCCTTATCTTTTTTAAAAAAATCCTTGTTTCCCACCTTTCTAAGCTAGTATAGTCCAGTTTTTGGGCTAGTGTTGAATTCAGGGCTGTGATACTAGTTTCTGAGTTGCCCATACCTCAGTTGGATAGAAGAAAGTTTCTCTGTTCACCTGTGAGAGAGGGGATCTCTGAGCAACCTATCTGTCCCTTTAGGAGTGGTTCCAGCCCAGAAGTTAGTAGTTTATTGCCCATTTTGGGCTAATTTCTATCTCTTTCATTTCCCTACTATAAAAAAACACGTTTGCATGGTTTTGCGCACTGGGCAGTGCCAGTTAACTGCGGTTAAATTCTTCCCGGCTCCACTAAGTCTCCTCTTCAGTTTTTCCCGTGAAAATAGTGTAACTCTCAACCTAAGCACTCAAAAAGCATCTTACAGTCCAGCACTTGCTCAGACCTAATAGCAAGCACTAATATACCCTGACACTGATTGTACAGCAGGGCAAGGCTCTTTATTCACCCCTCACCAACCAGGCGACTAAGCAGCTCACCCTACTATTCAGGCATGACCAAAGGGCAACTTCAGGTGCACCTTCCAGTCCAGCTGGTGAATCTGGGTATCCTGAGGCAATGTTACAACTGCTTCATGTACACAGACAACCCTCTCCTCCTACCACAAAACACTAACATATGTAAGAGATGCAATTATACAGCCAAACTGGAAGCTAAGCTGTCTCCACCCAAGACTGGAACAGACAGTCAAGAAGAGAAGGTTAAAACTTGTACCACAACTCCAGCCACACACAGACCTACTAAAACAGCATTGGCAAAAAATACACATAAATGCACAAAATCATACTTGGAGGCTCTAAATAAAAACCTGCCAAAACATCAGAGACCTCCAAAGCAGACACCAAACAACCTGCACTTCCCATCACAAACCAGACAACAAATAAAGCACAAAATCAGTGTGTTGCATAATCACAGCCCTTAAGGTGAAATAACATACGTAACACACTAGTAATAGGTGACTCTATAGTCAGGCACATTGATGTCCCACTTGCTAGGCTGGACAAGCAGAAGGTTACTGTTAGCTGCCTGTCAGGAGCCAGAATCTACCACATAACACAAGCACTCAGGTCACTGCAGAACAAGTACAAATAGGACTCTGTCATTGTTCATGTTTCTGTGAATGACCTGAGACGTACCTCCCTGGACTACATGAAAAGAGACATGGAAGAGCTCACTGATCTTGTAGCCCAGGTTGATATGACCCTGACCCTGAGTAGCATCCTGACCTCACCAAGAATGATACCTCAATATAAAGAAAAAAATATCAATTTCAACAATTGGCTAAGTTTCTGGTGTCACTCAAAGGGGATCCAGTGTCTTTCAGCCTGGAATGACATGCTTGACAAGCCGTGTTGCTTTGCAAGAGACGGCTTGCACCTGTCACCCCTAGGCTTTTGCATACTGGCCAAGGCTCTTGCTGCCCCATTAGTGCCTTTTTTAGGCAAGGCTCAAAAGTGAAACCCACCTCCATAAACAGCACAATTAGCAAAAAACTGAGGGTTATGCTACTCAACACCAGGAGTTTAAATCTCAAAATGCACGTGCTCAAAGCACTCCTCAGTATGGAGAACGTCGACATCTGTGCAGTAACTGAAACCTGGTTCAAGGCTCCAGAGAGCACCCCAGCACTACCGGGCTACAACTCATACCACACATTTCAGCCACAGAACATAGACCGAAACACAAAAGGAGAGAGTGTATCCATATTCATCAAGGATACCTACACCTCCAAGTTAGTGGTGCAGCATGATACCTCTGAGATCATCCATGTGCAACTAACATCGGGCAAATCTGCAATGCAAATTGTGGCCTGCTACAGATCACCCTCCATGACCCAGGACCACCACTAGATCTTTCTGGAGACACTGGAAAACATGAAGGTCCTACCAAACATCCTGATATTGGGTGATTTCAATTACCCTACCATTCACTGTGAAAACTACTCAAGTACAAATTCCCAGGCCCAGTGCTTCCTGGAATTCACCAACTCAAACACCTTGGATCAGCTGGTAAACTCCCCTACCAGAGGTGAAAACATATTGGACCTGATCATCGCCAACATGGGCGACAGGTGTTCCACACTGGAGGTCAACCCATCACTGGTTAGATCAGACCATAAACTAATCACTCTGGATGTCCACACCCCACCACCACCCCCAACTAAGGAACCACAGTAAAAAAACTTTTCTAAAGTAAACTTCATCTTACTTAAGACAGAGGTGGTAAGTTTCACAGCCCCCACGCTAAAGGATAATGCTGCCCAAGATGCAGAAACTTTACAAATGCACTCTATGAGCACCTACAAGGATGTGTGGATTGTGCCATCACTAGCAAAACCAAGACTCACTCCTCTAAGAGAATGAAACCAGTTTGGTGGATCCCTGCAATAAACAGGCAAAACAATAGAAGGAGGATATTAGCTCAGAAAAAAAGCAAATCCCAAGAAGGAAAGACATCCCTGATCAGTATCAGTAAGAAACTAAGGTCCCTGATGAAATCATCCAAGGCTAACTTTGAAAAAAAATAGCCAAGGATTCAAAAGATGACCACAAAGCCTTTTTTGCTATGTTAAGAATCTAAGTGGCAACTCGCAGATATGTACTGAACTAGTGCAAAATAGCACAAAATATACTGAACCTGCTGATATTGCTAACATCCTGGCAGATAGATTCAGTCCAAACTTCACTACCCTCTCACCTCCAAAAGCGCCCATAACAATACCAGAAAAGTGTAGTGTCCCAAAAATCACACACTCACAGGTGAAAACAGCCCTTTCAAAAGCCAAAAACACAGTGTCAATGGGACCAGATGGTGTCCCAGGCTGCATCTTGCACGAACTACAGAACGAAGTAATCCCTGACCTAAACACACTGTTCAACCTCTGCCTCTCCACAGGCTATGTGCCCATAGAATGGCACACAGCAATGGTTATTCCTCTCCACAAAGGAGGGGTCACAACTGACCCTGGTAACTATTGCCCCATAAGCCTGACTAGCCTGGTCTGCAAGGCTATGGAGCTCATCATCATGGAACTCATTAACAAAGACATTGGGAACCTCCAAACACTTGACCTGACCCAGTTCGGCTTTGTTAAGGGCAGATCATGCCTACTAAACCTGGTTGACTTCTTCAAGACAGTCACCAAGACCATAGATGAGGGAAAGGTGGTTCACACAGCCTACCTTGACCTGGCCAAGGCTTTTGACACCATTCCCCACTCAGTATTACAGAAAAACTCACCAGTCTGAACATAAACCCCTACATCATGAGATGGGTTGCCAACTGGCTTACAGACAGAACTCACACGGTAAGAATAGTCGCCTCCAGGTACGACACAGACCAGTCACAAGTGGTGTCCCACAAGGCTCGGCCCTGGGACCCCTACTGTTCGGCATATACTTCTTAGAAGTACAGGCAAACACAGGAGGACTATGGCTAACCAAGTTCACCGATGACTGCAAATTGGGAACCATAACTGACTCTCTGGCTGACACGGACATCCTCTAAAAGGGCCTTACGGAGACAGACACCTGGTGCCAAAGTCATGGCCTCAAGCTAAATGCCAAAAAATGCATAGTCATCCCATTTGGGAAAAACAAAACACCCACGAATTACCACATAGGTGGCAGCCCCCTTAATACAGAAGAGGTAGTAAGAGATCCGGAGACCCAGGTAGATACTAATCTCTCCTTTGACAATCATATTGGCAATGTAGTTAGGAAATCATTCTATGTGGCCCATCTAATTACTAAAGGGTTTGCATCTAGAAATGAAGAGGTTATAGTACCCCTCTACTTGTCTCTCATTAGACCCATCATAGAGTACAATGCCCCATTTGGGATGTACCTCACACGGCACTTCCAATAGCTGGAAAGACCACAAAAGTACCTCACCAAGAGTATTACTTGCCTCAAACATATGTCCTATTCAGCCTGACTGAAAAAACTCTGGCTGTACTCAGTGGCATATCGCTTACTCAGAGGTGATCTCTGCCTGACTTACAAAGCCATGTCCAACTCAGAATTGATGGACATGTTCCACCTAAAGAAATCCAAGTCACTATGAGCCACGCACTCTAGTGAGCTAAATCTCACCACAACAATAAATAGAACATGCTGGAGGGTTAGATTCCTGTCACAGAGACTCCCCATGCTTTGAAACAAAATTCCAAATTACATCAGGCAGAGCCCCTCACTAACACTCTTCAAGAGAAACCTTAACGAGTGGATGGGTAACGGAAAATACACCCCTGGTGTCACTTCATTGGCTCTGCTTGACAGAGGATAAGTTAATTAATCAATGGGGCAGTGAAAGCCGACACACTCTGGCTAGGCTTAAAAATGCCCTGAGGCAGATAGCCTAGTACCTACCTATGAACCTAAGTATCAGTCACTCAACAGTCAGCAGTGACTCGGTAGCTCAGTCTGTTAAATGCTTTGTATGGGGTACATTTTGCCACACACAGTCTTGGGTTCGAATCCAGAGGTATATAGCACTAAATTTACAGTATCAGTCATGTAATTCTCACATTTTCTCTTTCACTAGGTACACAACAAATATGTGGGTGAGGTGACCCATATTATAAGTAGATAGTTCCCTAGATTTAATAAAATCCATGTAGGCATAGTGTAGAGCCTACAAGGAATTTTACTGTGTCTGTATACATGGTTCCTTCAAGGGAATGAGCCATGCATATTAATCATGGCGTGTTGCCAAGAAAAAGACATGGAACACAGTTATTGAGTCAGTGTAGGGAGTGTGGTGTTAACTGCCTACTGATGAGTAACACACTCCCTGCACTGTCCAATTGTATTATAGAAATGCAATTTAATTTTTTTTATTTGTTTAAAAAGCATGTTTGCATGGCATGGCACAGAGTGCAGTGGTGCTAAGTGGTGCAGTGACACTTGCCAGACATCTAAAAATAGAAACTGTATATATTTAATTATTTATGTAAAGGTCAAGTTTAAGCATAGTTGAGCTGGTTTGTGGGGAACAGTGAGGTACTCAGTACTGCTTAAAGGTAGCTCAGAGGTACATATAAAGGTATAGTAAAATGCCACATATCCAAGTAGCTAAATGGGTAGAATTATGGCCTCATGTGCAGTATGTGCAGGGTCTGAATACATGGAAGGGCAAGTTAGCATTTTTGTTCGAAATAGAAATTATACAAATTATTTTTAAATACTGGCCTGCTGCACTCAGCTAAGCTCTGCTAAGACTTGCTAAGACCTGATAAGCACTGCATAAACAAAATAACGGCTGATATCTTTATGCAATGCTTGGCACCACTTTGCTGGTTTGCATACTGCTAAGCACTGCCAAGCATTCAGTGTATTCCAGTTTTTGCACTGCTTAGCTCAGCTGTGCTGGTTTGCACTGTGCTAAGCGACATGCTCCATTTTTAAATATTGCCCAATGGTTTGTTTAGGGCAGGAAAACAGGCTATATTAAGCCCAATAGGTGAGAATACAGCATAATCTTTTGGAGTTCTGTCTCTGAAGGATACAATGGCAGGTGTTGTTGAAGGTTTGCGCTTTCAGGTGCAGCATTTGTGCATTCAGGAGTCCAGGGTCATGGTTGGACTCCTTGTCAAAAACTATGATGACCAGCTGATGCACAGATGTTACCAGGGCTCAGAGTGCAAGGCGGAGGCTTGGGACAGGCTGGCAAAGGACCTCAACAGCGTAACTGGTATCCCCCACACAGGTGAGCAGTATCATCACCACCATGATGACCTGAAAAAATGGAAGGGGGCTCTCTTGGACACCTGGGTCCAAGAATTCTGGGCAGGAAATGTCCCCACATGTATGTAAGTACTTTTTACCTGTGTTTCACCAAAATCTAATCTTGAATGCTTGCTGAATAGGTATGCATAATGGTATGCTTCTCTCTCAACAGCTGCAGAGAAAATGGTTCACAACATTGAGGTGCATGCCGGGTGCTTGGCCAAGTTGCACATTGAGTGTGATGAGTACAGATGTGTTTTGCTATCTATAGTCAAATAAGAAAGAAAGAGTAAAGCATTAACTGTGATAAGGTATATATAGTAAAGATTGTATTGCAATGAATGTGGACTTAATCTGTACTGCAAGAAGTGAATACTGTCAACTGTAGTGTCATAAGCAGGGAAGACTAAAACATTAACAATAATAAAGTATATGCAATAAATTTTGTAGTGCAATAACTGCGGAATTACAGCTGTATTGCAACACCTGCATAATGACAACTGTTGTGCAATAAAAACTTGAAACTATCCCAGTAACCTATTGAAGGTATCTCTAATGAAGTCTGTTTTGCAATGACTGTGGAAATAGGGCTGTTTTGCAAGAAATCGATTATGACAACTGTTCTGCAAATAAAGTCAAAATAATATCAATACTTGCATAAAGGTATATCTAATAAAGTCTGTTGTGCAATAAGTATGAAAGTAGGGCTGTTTTGTAGGAAATCAATTATAACTGTTTTGCAATAAAAACAAAATATCAGTAGCTGTATGAAGGTATATCTAATAAAGTCTGATGTGCAGTAAGTGCAGGTTCAGAGTTGTTTTGTAAGAAATGAATTGTAACAACTGGTCTGCAACAACATATGTACTAATAGCAATAACACCAAGGTAAATTATGTACATCAGGATTGTCTTGTTTTCACTATTACATATCAGCTGCAAGCATTCAGGCTATGAGATACGATGCTGCAGTCGGGTATAACAGTGTATTAGTTGTAGACTGCAAATAATAACCCATAATCAGATATTGTTTGTTGACTTCAAAGATATTTCAACACACTAACAATGTATTATGTACACCTGCAGTCTATGTAGTAATGAATAGTTTACCTAGTATCTATGTCATGCTTGAATGTCATGTATGTGTGTTTAACTGTCACTGCAGTCAAGTATAAAACTATACTATTATTATCAGGTCTTATTTTGGTGCTGGGTGAGCGATAGGTAATATCAGTCAGTCGGTAATTAGCAGTGACTCAGTAGTTCAGTTTGCTAAATGTTCTATATGAAGTACATTTTTGCCACACACTCACACCAGGGTTCAAATTCAGTGCTATGTAGATCTAAATATTACAGTGTCAGTCACATAATGTTTACAGATATTCTCTCCACGGGAACTACAGGTAAATGGGTGAGGTAGCCCATATTATGAGTAAATTATTGTGTGTTTTGATGTCACAGACTATTATAATCATTAACAAGAATGTGAAAATACAGCATAAAATAAAGGAAATAAGTATAATAATAAAATAAAAGAAATAAAATGTGTAGACTTTGGTATGGCTGCATGCCTGGAGTGTCTGTTAAAGGTTGCTGCAGTCAATTAATATGTTTGATGCAGATATCCTCTAGAGTCACTGCTATTGGGTTCTATCCCCATGCCTGCCAAGCAAAGCATGATAGTTGTTTACTCTATGTACTGTACACATACATGTCTCTCAACTGTCACACTATCATGTAATGCAATTACTGTTGCATAATTCCTCTGTCATAGATGTATCATCAACATGATGGGGCATCTTGGGGCAATACAGCAATTGCCTCATGTACACAGACAGCCATCTCCTCCTACCACCCAACACTACAACCTGTGAGAGATGCACGTATATAGCCAAACTGGAAGCAGACCTGTCTTCACCCAAGACTGGACTATCCAGTCAAGAGGAGAAGGTAAACACTTGCACCACACCACACTCATCACATAGTCCCTCAAAACCTACACCAACAAAACACACACATAGAAACATAAAACACACACCTACATTCACGGAGGCTCTCAATAAAAATCTGCTCAAGTAACAGAGACCTCCAAAGCAGAAACGCAAGCAACCTCCACCCCCCAACACAACCCAATTGACACATAGCCCACAAACTCAGTGTGTCACTCAACCACAGCCCATAAGGCATAACAATGTACCCAACACTCTAGTCATAGGTGACTCTATAGTCAGGCACACTGATGTTCCACTCACCAGGCTAAACAAGGAGAAAGTTACTGTCAGCTGCCTGTTGGATGCCAGGATCTGCCACATAATGCATACACTCAGGTCATTGGTATGAATGACCTGATCGTACCTCCCTGGACTACATGAAAAGAGACATGGAGGAGCTCTCCAATCTTGTAGCCCAGGCAGGTCTGACCCTAGCCCTTACTAGCATCCTGCCATGACCCAGAATGATACCACAGTACAAGGACAAAATGACTGACTTCAACAATTGGCAAAGCTTCTGGTGTCATTCTAAGGGGATCCAGTATCTGTCTGTCTGGGATGACATGATTATCAGACCACAATGCATTTCCAGAGATGGCCTGCACCTGTCACCCTTGCGATTCCGGATACTGGCTAAGGCTCTTGCCACCCCTATAGTGCCTTTTTTAGGCAAGGTTCAACTGACAAATTCTCCACCATAACAGGTGCAAGCAAGCAATATCTGAGGGTAATGCTATTCAATGCTAGAAGTCTAAACCTCAAAATGCATTCACTCAAGGCACTCCTTAAAATGGAGACCATCGACATCTGTGCAGTGATAGAGACCTGGTTCAAGGCTCCAGAGACCACCCCTGCATTTCCAGGCTATAATTCATACCACACCTTTCCTCCACCTAACCTGGACCGAAACACTAAATGCAGAGGCATGGCCATATTCATTAAGGATGTCCACACCTCCAGGCTAGTTGCTCAGCATAATGCATCCGAAATTATCCAAGTGCAACTAACTCTGGGAAAGACTGCAGTCTAAATTGTAACTTGCTACACACCCCCCACCATGCCCCAGGATTCCCACTCCTCCTTTCTTGATACACTGGAAAATATTAGCTCAAACACAATGAATTAGTACAGCAAACACAACCACAAGCCAAAGTGGAAGCACCAGCAGTTTACTCAGTTTATTCAGTTCATGTACGGAATAAACTGAATAAAATGCTTGTGCTTCCACTTTGCCTCATGGTTCATGCTTTGTGTTTGGTCACCTCCACTTGGTGCCTGTGTTTGCTGTACTGAAAATATTAGGGTACAACCCAACATCCAAATAATGGGTGATTTCAACTACACCACCATTAACTGGAAAAACTACTCATGTACCAACTCTTTTGCTCAACGTTTTCTGGAATTCATAAATTCCAATGCCTTGGATCAACTTCTTCAACCCCCCCTAGACCTGTTCATTACCAACATGGGTGATCGGTGTTCCACACCAGAGGTCAGCTCCTCGTTGGTCAGATCTGACCACAAGCTGATCACTCTAGACATCCACATCCCACCCCCTCACCCCCCATTAGGGAAACCACCTCAAAAAATGTCTCCAAAGCCAACTTCACTCTTCTTAAGACAGAAGTGGTAAACGTCATGACACTCATGCAGATGGACAATAGAGGTATGCCTGCTGAATCCTACACAAATGCACTTTATAAGCACTTACACAAGTGCATGGATCGTGCTATCCCTAACAAAACCAAGATGCTATCCTCCAATTAAAGGAAGCCAATCAGGTGGTCCCCTGCCATAAACAAACTCTACAACAGAAGAAAGTAACTGTTGCAAAAAATAGTAAAATCCCATGATTGGAGGAACTCCCTGGTCAGCCTCAGTAAGAAACTGAGATCTCTCATAAAATCCTCCAAAGTTAGTTACAAAAATAAAATCTACACTGATTCTAAAGACAACCGCAAAGCATTTTATAGCTATGTCAAGAATCTCAATGGCAACACTCAGATCTGCTCTGAGTTACAGCACAATGGCACTATATAAACAGAACCAACTGATATTGCCAACAACATGGCAGATAGGTTCAGTGCAAACTTTACTCCCCTCTCACCCCCTAAAGGGCCCATCTCTATACTGGAAGAATGCAAAGTTCCTGCAATCACAGCTGCACAGGTAAAAAACACACTCTCCAAAGCCAAGAACACAGCATCCATGGGACCTGACAACATCCCAGGCTGCATTCTACATAAACTACAGAATGAACTGGCACCCCACCTAAGCACTATGTTCAGTCATAGCCTCACATCAGGCTTTGTGCCCACTGAATGGTGCACAGCGATGGTTATCCCACTCCACAAAGGGGGAGCCACCATGGACCCTGGGAACTACCAACTGGTTCACTGACAGAAACCACACTGTGAAAGTAGCAGACTCCAAATCTGACTTCAGACCAGTGACAAGTGGAGTACCACAGGGTTCAGTACTGGGTCCTCTTCTGTTTGGTATCTACTTTTCTGAAGTACAGGCTAAAACAGAAGGTCTTTGGCTAATGAAGTTCACAGATGACAGCAAACTAGGAGCCATAATTGAAACTCCTAATGATGTGGACATTCTACAAAAGGGCCTCACTGAGACAGATGCCTGGTGTCAAAGCCATGACCTCAAGCTCAATGCCACAAAGTACATTGTCATTCCCTTTGGTAAAAACTCTGTACACATGAGCTACCACATAGGTGGTAGTCTACTTAACACAAAAAGTGTGATAAGAGACCTTGGGACACAGGTGGACAGTAGTCTCTCCTTTGATAATCACATCGCCACAGTAGTCAGGAAATCCTTCTACATGGCACACTTCATCATAAAAGGTTTCTCAGCCAGGAAAAAAGAGGTCATTGTTCCCTTCTACTTGTCACTCATTAGACCCATTATACAGTACAATGCCCCTTTTGGTATGTACCTCACAAGGCACCTACAACAACTGGAAAGCCTGCAGAAATACCTTCCAAAGAGGATTACTGGCCTCAAACAGATGCCCTACACAGACCATCTCAAAAAACACCAACTTTACTCCGTCGCATATCGCCTACTTAGAGGAGACCTCTGCTTAACATACAAAGCTATATGAAACCCAGAGCTGTTGGATATGCTCCACTTAAGAAATCCCAATCCCTCCGAGCTACACGCTCTAGGGACCTAAACCTTGTCACCACAATAAACAGAACATGCTGCAGGGATTGATTCCTGCCCCAGAGACTTCCCATAATCTGGAACAAACTACCTATCTATATCAAACAAAGCTCCTCATTAGCATTCTTCAAGAAAAATCTTGATGATTGAATGGGAAATAAGAAATTCACCCCAGTGATCATCTCTGTGGCTCTGCTTGACAGGGGCACAGAAAAATTATTTTCTTGGGAGGCGAAAGCCAGGGTACCTTTTTGGCTAGGCTTATGTGGGCCCTAGGGCCAATATCCTAGTACCTACTTATGAACCTATGAACACAACATTAGCCCACAGTACACATTGGTAGTTATATAGGTCCACCTGATGTGCAAGTATTCTCTGTAGTTGTGTACCTGCAGTTGTTACTGCTTTGCCCATACTGTCCCATGTGTATAGCTTGAGAGGTATGTACATGCTACAGCAGCAATAGGGCACTTTTACACATAAATAAAGGACAGACCTGAAGAGTAGATAGCAGTACTGTTGTCAACTATATAGCCCATAATTGTATTAATGAACTGTATTTATCTCTCCTCACCCTTTATCTTCATAAACTTATTATTGTTATTCATTGGTAATAGTTTACTATTAACATATGTTGTTCCATAAACTTTATTTTGGGGTATGTGTTTTAATATTGTTATGTATTACAATGATTGCATATTAACATATCTTGTTGAACTATATATTCTGTTGGTCTTTAGGCCGTAACTGTTACTAGCATACTTGTTAATATACTGACTGTTCTGTTATTTATTGTTGGTTGTGTTTCACATAATATGCAATGGAATGGAATGCAGTTATTTCCAATGTTCTGGCATGCTGTTATTACTAACAATGGTTCTGTTCATAACTAACCTATATGTATTGCTTTTCCTCCATAACCACAGCACGTCAAGGTAGGCCAGTTCCTGCTGATCCACCTACCCTACTTAAGCCAGCCATGGCACTGGGTCCTAGAATGTCTGGGACCCAAGCTGTTCCCCTCTGCTGGCCCTGCACCACCTTCTGGTGGAACCGACTCAGGGGTCGAGGCCTGTCCTCTCCAGGAGCAGTGGAGGAGAGGCAGTCACCTAGGATCAACTACTGGTCATGGTGTGCAGGATTGTTCATAGGAACTATGAATGCCACCTGCCCCAGATTTAGGGCAGATTGGACAACTTGGTGGAGCTTGCTGGAATTGGCACTGAGCCTCCAGCACAGTCACCTTCTGGGCAGTAAAGGAGCAGTGTTGACTGCCCATAGGTGGGGATGTCAGTCACACTGTTGCTGTCTGGAGGCACATGTATCTTGGATTCCACAATACCCTCCCCATCCATAGTGTTTACCTCCCTCGTGTGTCACACACCACCCCACCTGCTGTCTTGTCTGTCTGCAATTGCATCCCATACTACCCAACTTACCTCCCCACACGTACCTATATTCCTTCCCCAACATTCCACTCTCGCCTTATAAAAAAAAAAATGGCACCTGTCCCACAAAAATATTGCCCCATACATAGTTCTCCATTTTGCACACATGTCCACTGGTCATAACTAATTTGGTCCAATTGGCTTGTCAATACATTTATGTTGTCCTCACCCATCTCTCTGGGGTTTGAGAGTCCATATCATCCACAAAATATTTCAAAATGCACAGTTGTTGCTGTACAAGAAATGGAAAGCAACGGTTCTTTTCTACACCCATCCTGCACATCCGTACCTGCCTTTCACTTTGTTTTTCCCCACTTGCCCCCATTTCACCACTGTCCTATCACCCCATTTTTCTTTTCTTTTTAATTTTTTAGCTTGGTTTTGCATGGATCTAAGTGAAGTGCCATTATGCGGTGTGTTGCGTTGCAACATGCAAACCCACTTATATGAGCATTAATGATGTTATGTGTTTCTCACAGTGTTAGACATGTACAAAATAATCACCCCTGGCAAGTTTCAAAGCTGGGCCCCTGTTAACTGTAGCCTACAGCACTAACCCACTACGCCACACAGATCTTAATTAAAGCAGGTGTTTCCAGCAATACATACTGATTGCCATTGACAGACTGAAATCAAATCTAATATGAAAAATGGGAGTGTACATGGGACTCTGATGCAAAAATAGACCAGTAGATAGCCAAATAACTAATAATGTCAGTATGTGATACCTGGGATAGCAGTTAAATGTTCCCTTTTATCTGCATCATCTTTAAACACACCTGCTAAGGCATCAGTAGCACAGTACATATGTTCAACTTGGACCCTGCTGCAGAACAACTGCCTTAGAAAGCCATGTATATACGTATGGATGCAGACAACATGTGTCATAGCCTGTATGTTTGCACATATATCTGGCAACTACACCTGCTCTAGCCCTGATTCAGTAGCTCAGTCTGTTAAATGCCTTGCATACTGAATATTTTGCCACACACAGTCCTGGGTTCAAATACAGTGTGTTGTACTTCAATTACATTGTTGTGAAGACAGCAAGTAATGAGTGAGTCATGCAATTTTATTCCCCATAGGTTACTGCTAGTGAATTATTTGCTACCCTGTTTTACAAGTCAAAGGCCTGTAGGTAGGGACACACTGCACCTATTCATATAACCTAACTATATGTCATCTACTACTTTGCTATTGGCACTGTTGCATAACAGATACACCTTAAGCACATACCTTGATTGGTCTATAAAGGGTACCCTTACCCTGGTTCTGCTGTAATAACAGGGCTGACATTTCTGCTGTAGTTACACATACAGCTTGCTGGCCTCCAAAGTGTCCACACTCACCCCTATGTGTCCTAGGCTGCAGCAGCAGCTGCAGCCTAGAGCATATATGGCTGTATGTTAAGGTAGCTGCTACAGACTGACCATACCTCCTTACCCAATGTAATAAGGGTTCCAGACACAACCATACATAAAGGGGGGGGTGGGCCAAGGCAAGAGATATGCACATGTTTCGCAGTTTGCCCCTACAAAGATAGTAGTTGATAGAATAGCAGCTACTGCATTAGCATGCATATTCTGACAGGTATGAAGTGTGACACTCATGTCTCTCTCCCCTTACTGAACTCAAATCAAAATGTTTGCTAGTACACTGCCAGATGACCACAGTGTCATGGGACACTGACCAAGCATATGAGGCAAAATTGTGGGCATACTTCATACATCTCTATAGTGGACAGTATTTTTATTTACCCTTTGCGATCTGTAGTCGCCACACCTCAGTAATGTCCATCTCAAATACTAAGAAAGGGGCCAAGGCCTACATTAAGGCCTTATATATTGCAATGTGATGCCATGTCATTGGCTAATTATAGTGCAATTCAGCTGTTTTGGATGCAATTAGCAATTCTGAGCCACAGATTGGTGCAGAGGCAATACCTGTTAATAAGCATTACTAAAAAAAAAGCAAACAACTGCTTATGGGGAACAGGTTTGTATGTTGCTTTACTCACACAGACAGTGTAGGTGCAAAGCATTTGCAGAGTAACACTTCAAAAAAAGGAATACATCACTCTACCAGGTATGTACTAGATTTCCTCATAAAACAGGATGCAGATGGGAGGATGGAAGCATGGAGAATAGGGATTAAAATAGTAGACTTTTATTAGATCTAAGATATTGACATGTCAGTGATACTCAGCTGCCCAACACCTACAGGCATGCTCTGAACTGTCCCTGCTTTGAATCACATCTCTGCTCTGTCCCTGTCAATCCCTCCTACAATGGTCAGCTGTTGTAGTAAAGATAGTGAATTACACATAAGACACAGTGACACTAAGTAAGGGTGTACACTCCTGTAACATCTAATTATGTACCGTAATTCATCTCCTCTCAGTCTGTCAATGTCACACAAAATATTGCTAACATTGTAAAAGTGTCCCTGAATGTCCCTGATGTACTCTGGCTAAGTCCCTGTTTCATAGGAATTCATCCCTGTCTGGTAGAGAGCTATGTCTAACATGCTTCTCAACATCCTACAGTAAGAAATCAGGAGAAAGCCATACTTAATGGGGGGAACTAAGGCCCAAACTCAGTGACAGAGTATATGCATTGGCCATACAAAGTAAGAATGTGAATAGACTAACAGATATTACTGTAGCATAAGTGTTTTCTGAGAGTTCTGATGGGTGACAGATTTTGCTTTATTTTTCTGACAGCAACCATCAATGATTGGCCAACCATTGATCAGACATCCACAAGTTTGTGCAAAAAGGACCACATCTGTGAGGCAAACATAGTGATATTCTGCAAACATCTGTATAGCTGAGAGGTATGATGTCTACAGTGAACATATACTACAGCAGTTTTGCATTGCAATCTGTCATTGTGGCACACTGGTGTTGCTGGAATGTCCCATTATAGCTGTTGTAATAGCACATAGTCACTGTATGACATATTAGTGGGGATTTGCCTGTAGGTGACATGCCACAGTACACTGCAGTGATGGGTGTAGAGACATACAGCAGAATCTGTCATGGAACACAGGGACATTACCCAGTACTGCTACTGCCTTGGTGATAGCCACACATGTAATGTGTTGCCAGATTGTGGAGTATGACATGTGAGGGAGCAGTGGATAGTGCAGACCATTATGGGTGTTTAGGGTCTGTACATAATGGACATCCACATATCCAGTCCTGTAGTGTGTTCCCCTCTTGTTCTCATCTAGGAACAATGTACCAGTGGAGACATCCACCATTATCATCTGCAGAGAATGATGCTATACTGGATGCCCTCAGACTCCAACATCACAGCCTGCTTTTAAGACATTACCACAATCATGAACAGTGGCCAGAATTGTGGGGTGACCTTGTGAGTGCTGTTAATCAGATTGTCCAACAGGACAGGACTACAAGCAGGTCCGATGCCAGGGCACAGATATGGTCAATGCCACACATCAAAGAGCAGCTGATTTTGTAGAGATTGTGCTGCCACTGGTGGAGGACCTGCAATAGAACAGCCATTCTCAGCCACAGAGAAATATCTAGTGAACATAGGTTCAACCAACAGTTCCCAGGCATGCATAATGCCATGCATCCTGAAGGCTGGTACCACAGCATCCACATCAGAGGATCACCCAGGTAAGCTTACTGTGCTTACCAGTATAATACATTAGCAGTCATTGTGGCAGGCATTACAGACCAGTACATGGGTGGCAGATCTATCTACAATGGGGGGGTTGGCTTTTACCCACATTTGTGCACACATACTGAGAATGTCAGCAATATAGCCAGTATCACATTAGCTACTGTACATGTGGATATATGCACATATTACCTTGTAACACTGCAACATTTGGTGTTGCTGACAATATCTCCCCCTCACCTTTTCATAGGTCCATCAGGTGTGGTGGGAGTCTGTGGTCCTGTACCTGGTAAGTGTGATACTGTTGTTTTACAGATCATATATACCCTATGAAAGTTAAGGGCTTCCAATTTGTCTTATGCACAATTGTTGTGCTTAGCCAGGGTAGAATAGTTGTATGTTCCATTTTGGAGCAGTTATCTACAGTGAATAGTCTAGGGAATGGCAGGTGTGTATTTGTACAAACATTAACATGTTTGCACTTAGAGTTATGAGCAACTATGCAACCTGCTATACATGAGGTAATTACTCCGAGATTCCTGTTCATACACAATAGGGAGATGGTATATACCTGAGGCAGTGATACTACAACTGGCATATCATTCTCAAGAAAGGTGTACTGGGTTTTATGTGTAGTTTTATCACATAAACTATCGTATTGCATACCTCACAAGTGTAATGTACTGGCAGCATTATCTGGATGTAGGTGATGTGCATGTTATACAGGGCCTGAGTTGTTTGTGTATGTTGCTGTGAGTTTGTGTGTTGTGCATGAGATCAGAGATGAGAAGATCTGGGACATGTAATGCAGTTGTTGATCCTCATCTATAAGAGTCTGTGTGGATTACCATACATAATAGTGCAGGTGGTAATGTAGTGCTTTTGTCTTGCTTCTAACAGGTGAACGGGGAGGTTGGTGTGTGTCTTCCTCACAACCTGATGCCAGTGTCTCATCAGACTCTGATGACGATGAATCTGTCACAATGGTTGATATCCCTCTTCTGCCCCCATTGTCCCCGCACACAGTCAGTATGCCCACACATACCCAGTCAACAGAGGCCACAGATATTGCACAGTCAGAGGGTGGTGACATAGTACAGGACAGTGTGAGAACTATGACATTAGTGAGTGTAGAGACTGGCCATAGCCAGAGAGCTGGGAAGATCAAACACAGGCAGATGGATAGGGGTACTCAAAGGAGGACTGCTGCCCATCCACATCCTTTTGCAGATGTCACAGCACAGGTTACTTGCCACATGTTTCAGCCTGTCATGGAAGCACAGACACATTCTGAACACAACACCAGATGGATGCTTAGGGTTATGGATGCAGCACAGCCTGACAACTGTGAATGTCTCCATCACATTGGTGATGCCCTAGATGATTTCACTGATGTAGTGGACAGACAGTGGGCTGAGACAGTGTCTGTCCTTGAGCGCGAGTTGGGCTTCTGAACCATGGACATAGGTCAGTAACACCATCTTCTGAGAGTCCACACCATCTTGCACAGTTACTGGCAGTACATCCAGTGCTACAGAGAAGAGTGTGCTGTCGACACCATGATATGGCAGGCCATGGGCATGTGGTCCTGGGAAGTTCAGTGGGGGACATGGTCCCAACAGACACCAGTCACTGTCAGGTACTAGCACTGCCTCTGACCTTGAGTGTGGTGGTGCCAGTGCAATCCTGGTGGAATCAGTGCAAGTGTTCAGGGCCAGAGATAGTGAACTGTCAACTCTACCATGTACAGTCCACAGCTATCCAACATACACACGTGTAGGGTTAGCACTGAGCTTGACTGTATACATACATACACTCACATACCACTGTCACATGCAGGTCACCTACAATAACACACATGGCACCTCTCCATGGACCAACTAACCTTTTCCCCTTCCTGACACATACACATGCTATCAAC
This sequence comes from Protopterus annectens, assembly GCF_019279795.1. Lineage (NCBI taxonomy): Eukaryota > Metazoa > Chordata > Ceratodontiformes > Protopteridae > Protopterus > Protopterus annectens. Next base: position 469,926,798 of record NC_056744.1, on the reverse strand, counting down.
CGTTTGGGCTAGCATAGGCCTCCAGCACCCCCACTCATCACCCTGGGCAAGTGGTGACACCTATGCCAAATCCCTGTCATCCTTCCTATTGATGCAGGGGAATGAAACATGTGCCTGAGGCACAGGGTGATTATATTACTTGACATGTACTTGTGTAATGAAGTGTTGTTTTGCATGCCACGTGTAGTGGTCACCAATATATACTATATGCTGGCATGAGTCATGTGTACGCAACATACTTTTGTGGACCTTATGTTGTATGATGGCTGTACTGGCAGTATTGTTACAAAATGACAGGTATGTCACAGATATGTGTATGTTTCTTTTGCAGGAATCTAAGGGGATAACCTATGGACATACGGTGAAAGTGAAGCAACACAGCATAACATGGCAGCACAGCAAAAATATGACTTCAGCAAGTTACAGCAGTATACGTGCATTGTTTCATAGGTTCACATCTGTATGTCAGTCTGCCAAGGAAAATGATGGTGGTCAGCGTACTCATGCATTCATAATTTGTGATAAATTCTGCTACAGGGCAAGGTGTGACCTTGCTGGCGTGCATATGCTGCCTATCTGTAGGGAGCATAGTAGATGGATGACTCACTGTAAGGACATTCACCTACTATGTGACATTAGTACTACATGCTTGTGTGAGAGGTTTGTCTAACAGACATAAACACACCCTTGAAACAGACCCTGCCTAATGGTACACAGAGCAACTCAGTGCACCTCAGCACATTCTATCTGTTTGATTTGAGGTCAGCTGTCATCTCAACACACAGTGTCTGCCTGAGTCCCTCTTGAACTGGGGCAACATGTGCTGGTCCTGTACCAAGCGGTATACAGATGTCTCTGATTGTGAGGGCTGTATGGCTATTATGCTAGTTAAGTTCACATGTTCTATGGCCCCATAACATGATGTATACTGCTGTAACAGCCTCACACACAAACATGACCATATTCAGGCTAGCACCACTTCCACTCACTGCATACAGGAAATGCCAAGGCACATACATAATGCAAGTTGGCTGTATGTAGTAGAATACTTTACCTATGTACTGATACAAACTACAGATCATAGTACCCGATGCATGCAGCATAACTCGTGTCTACTAGTACTATCAGTTTAGAACATATAATGCTTGTTGATATAAGCAAGCCTTGTTGTGGTCAGTCATTTGGGGGGGCATATCACCTGCTACAAATAAAATGATGTAAAACCCTACCAATGTCTACTTTTCATAGGTTATCATAAGTATGCCACAGGGATAATGACATGCACCATGTTGGGCAGAGTAGGATTAGAACCCCTAGCTATCTAGGTATTACACACTATAGATCACAGCATTTATCACAGGCACCACAGCTTAAGTCTTGTTTCTACACTGTCAGCTGATAGTTTTAAGGTGGCTGACATCATCAGGTCTTGTAGAATAGGGCAGTGTGGAAGACAGCAGCAAGTTTCAGGCACAAAAAGTGCATAACCATTGCAGATAGATAGCCTATCAGGGCATGTCCATTATTTTGCAGGGGTATATACATACACACACACACACATACACACACACACACACACACACACACACACACACACACACACACACACACACACACACACACACACACACACACACACACACATATACAGACACACACTCTCTCTCTCACACACACACACACACACACACACACAGACACACACACACACACACACACACACACACACACACACACACACACACACACACACACACACACACACACACACACACACACACACACACACACACAGTGGGCTCCAGTGATTTTATAACTCCTACCTATCAAGGCTTGTACACTATAGATCACAGTATTTATTGCTTGCACCACAGGTTAAGTCTGTTGTGTATGTGATTGCAGGCACAGTAATTGTGCATTACATAAACTAGGCTTGTGCTGAACAGCATCTGTGGCCTGCAGAGTGATATAGGTTTGTACTGTTATCTGCATCTATTTACCTAGCAGTGAGATAACTAATGTTATCCTAGCTATGTGTGTGTACATTTACCAGTATGGCCATATGTGGCTGCTTGCAGTTAGATAGGTGACACTGTAGGAATGAATGGACAATGTCCCCTATCCATATGTGCATTGGCACCATTATACATTACACCAACTGCTCACCTATGTCTGTCTATGTGGTGACATCCAGCAGGTATAGGGGTCTGTAGTTAAGTGGATTATGCACTGCTGCACCCATAGTTTGGATCCTTTGAGCAACATTATGGCTGTGAAATACTGCAGTTTACTCACCATTATTAGGGTATGTCAGATGATGCATACATCCACACACAAATTTCTGTATTTAACAGGGATGTATATATAAATGTAGCTGTGTGTGTATGATATGTATATGTGTTCTGTACATATATGGGGGAGTCTATGTATCATTTTAATATATATATATATATAGCTTTATATATCTAAACCAAAAATCCAAGGAAACAGTGCCAGAATGAAAACTCCAAACACAAAATCCAAACAAAGACACTTGGAAGTAGAAAGGCACTCAACATTATTACAGAAAAATGGTATTTTTTATTTTTTTCTGTAATAAAGTTGAGTGTCTTATGTTCTTGGATTTGGCTGCCTTTCTTCTTCCAAGTGTCTTTGTTTGGATTTTAATGTATAGATATCTACTTGACACTACATAGCGATAGGCATACTATGCATGTGAGAGAGAGATACTGACAGATGGATATGTATGCATATATGTCTGTATGTATAGACATTTATACATAATAGGTTATGTCAATGAAGGGCCAGTAGAATTGCACTCATTTTTACTAAGTGTATGAGCATGCCCAATGGGACTGTCAGTACTTATAATGTAAAAACAAAAATACTGCAAGGGTACGGCTCCAGGTTTCAACAATGCTTTAAAAATCCACTGAATCCAAATTTGTTAGGCAGCTCAACATTAATGAGACACACACAAGCGTTTTCGCATGTAGCTTCATCAGGTGTATACATACACTAAAAAACCACACCTTTTATACCATGTAACCATATCACATGACATCAATCAAGATTTAAAAATACATATTTAGAAATGTATATAAACTCTATAAAATCTAAAATATGTAAAAAAAATACATTATATATAAAACATGTACAGTATAAAAAACATTCACCTACATAAAATTATTTTATGTAAAAGTGGTTTAATAGGGACACAGTCATTGAGACCATGTCCAAAGTTAGCTCTAAGCCTCACAATCCAATTAGCCTCCAATTCTTCTGTCCTAGACCTAATGTTGCCACCTCTAATATTCAGAAAAGTCCTACCTACCACTACAAACTAGAAGGTATGCTGCTCATCCGTGCTGGCAAAATGTCTTGCAAGAGCATTGGTATTACTTTTTTTTTTTATATGATACAGGTGCTCCCTAATTCTTTCTTTCAGAGTGCGATCAGTTTTGCCAATATAAAATTTACTACATATGGAGCAGTTAGCAAGATAGACCACATGTGAAGTTTCACATGTAGCTTCTGATATCAAACACTTCACCTGTATCAGGATGTTTAAATTTTTTTTCTTTAGATATAAAATCAAAATATCTACATTTACCACAGGGTTTAGTACCCACTACCAATGGCATGCACACACGGTCTTTATTTATACATAATCTGTTTCTCAATGACTTCTTATTTCTAAATGAGAATTGAGGTCTTGAACCTACTATTTCTTTAATTTGATCATCTGTCATTAAAGTATTCCAGTGCTCATTAATAACTTCAGTGTATATATTGACATCTCTAGTATAACAAAGGGACATTCTAAGTTTGTTGTTGGATTTATACCTTGTCTTGGGTAATCTTTCTGAAAAATGAGGCTTAGCAATTGTATCCCTTAACTTACTAACTGCTACTGAATTATTTTGAACTAGATTCATTTCATAGCCTCTTTCTAATAATTCAAATTTAGTTCTTTTCATTTGCGCCTCATAATCTCATAATCATTGTTTTTTGCATTTAACCTCGAGGCCCTGAAAAACTGATTCCTAGCAACATTTCTAAAAACATGTCTAGGATGCATGCTTTCCCTATTTAATAATTAATTAACATGGCACTCTTTCCTATATAACCTGGTACTAATCTAATATTTCTTATCCTTCTCAACATATACATCTAAAAAATTAATATATACATCTGAATAATTCATGGTAAACTTCAAAAAGTCAGAGGAATTATTAATATATGTCACAAACTCTTGTAATTGTGTAACCGCCCCTTTCCATAAAATAAAGAGGTCATCCACAAACCACCTATAAAACATGATGAATTCATTAAATGGACCTCATATCAAATGTTCAGATTCCCATACAGACATAACAGCATTAGCATAGCTGTTAGAACATGAACTCCCCATGGCAATGCCATGTTTCTGCCTAAAAATCTTGGCTCTAAAAGTGAAAATATTATTCTCAAGTAATAAATTCAGTAATGTCTGTATCAAACAAATTTTATCTTCAGTAAACTCACCACTATCTTTTAATAGCATACTAACATAGCTTACACCAATGTCATTGGGAATTACTGTAAACAGGGAAACTACATCTAAAGTGACAAATAAAAAATACTCATTGGTGTTATTAACATCCATGAAATGAAACAAGTCACGTAAAAAATGTTCAGTATCTTTCAAAATTATCTTCGACTTATCAATTAATTTTCTAAGATGTTTTTCCAAATAAATTGAAAGGGATTCAGTACACCAATTATTGCCTGCAACAATAGGTCTGATAGGAGGCTTAATTTGGTTTTGATGCACTTTGGGTAAACCTTGGATTATAGGAATGGTGGGATGTGGTGTACAAAAGTATCGGGCTAAGTCACAATCAATAAGAGATGAAGCTTCCATACGCCTTATTTCATGTGAAATCGAGGTTACCAACGCATCAACTTGTAGTGGTGTAATAATCTGATAAAACCTTATATCATCTAACATCTCAAACATGGCTGTATCATAATCAGTTTTATCCATCAGCACAATTTGCCCGCCCTTATCAGCCGGTCTATTGACCAGACTGTCATCATTTTCCAGATCATGTAGTGCAGTAAATTCATCTTTGCTCAGATTGTGCCATTTATTAACCACTTTACTATTCTTTTTCTCATTATATACTCTATAAATATTAGAAATACATATTTGTTCAAATGCATTAATTAGCGCATTTTGTTTGGGTACAAAAACACTGGGCCTTCTAAAACAAAATTCTTTTTTATCCTGAGATTCAGTAAACATAGTTTTCAAGGTTAAGTTACGTGTAAACATTTTCAAATCAAATATTGCATCAGTAATATGCATGTCAACTGTAGGTATAAACGTAAATCCTTTTTCCAATACATTGCATTCAGAATTCGATAAAGTATGCTTGGACAAATTAACAACTATTGTCTTACTTGTTGAAATGCCTTCTTGATGGTATATGGGCTCACTGAACCTTCGTTCAACTTCCGTTTGTATCTGGTTGAACTCCTGCCTCTTTGTTGATTTCTCTGTTGTCCCCCTCTCCTGTTGCTTGTTGATCTTTCCCTCATGGGTAAAGGGAAATCCAGGCCTAAATCATTCAGGCCTTTTAAAAAACTGTTTTTAGCATTCTCTGAATTATCTGAGTCTACTAAAGTGGAGAAATCATTCTCAGCTGGTCTGTGTACCTCTGCGGTCATTAGAAAAGTTTTCTTTCTAGTTCCTAATGTTTCCTCAAACAAAGCTGTTGGGATACTTGTTGCTTTAGTAATAGAAATATGTGAACCTTGGGAACATGACTCCTTATCCTGGAGTTTCGTAACATCAATGCATTCAGTTGTTACTGGATATATCTCAGTGTCATTAACACCACTTCTCTTTTGAATGGCACATACGGAAGAATGTGGACATGTGTTCTGTTCAGAGTCACGTGGCCAAGTGAAAATGTTCCCTGCAACAAAATTTTTGCGATCCCTTTGAAGTTTATTCAATTTAACTTGCAACAGTTTCCTAGCATAAATGGCTACATTGTCTATGGTATCAGTCATTGGTCTCAGCAAGACGTCCGAACAATATTTCCTGCAAATGTCCAAGTATTTACTCTTTATCATGTCCAATATAATGGTTTCTTGTCTCACAGCTGCTTCTACCAACAATTTTAAATACCCCAAACTAGTTGTGATATTCAATTGTTGCCATTCAGTTATGAGCCGTGTATCACAGTCAGTCTGTGCAGGCATTTTCAATACCCTAAGACCGCATGGTATTATTTTCTCAGCCAAACTAGCTTCCAAGTGAAACTTCTCATATTGGATATGTTTCAAATTGCATAAATCTTTCTCCAAAGCTAGCAAATCACCCCTTAAAGCCAAATAATCAACATCCGGGATGTCATCAACTTCTGTTGGTAAATTTTTCTTAAACAACGGATTTTCATTGTCACTCACTTTGGAAATAAACAAATTAATACTCGTCTCAGTCCATTTCAAATCTGCAGTTGGTACATATTCTAGTTCAACAGATTCAACTCCTGTAGCCATATTCCAGGTGTTATTAGGTAAGGTAGATAAGAACACAATGCATACAAGAAAAAGAAAAACACCTAATACACACCAAATACCTTCGCAGAAAGAAATAAAACTTCCAAAAATTAAAACAAAAATACTGCAAACGTACGGCTGCAGGTTTCAACAATGTGTTAAAAATCCACTGAATCCAAATTCGTTAGGCAGCTCAGCTTTAATGAGACACACACAAGCGCTTTTGCATGTAGCTTCATCAGGTGTACACATAGACTAAAAAACCACACCTTTTATACCATGTAACCATATCACATGACATCAATCAAGATTTAAAAATACATATTTATAAATGTATATAAACTCTATAAAATCTAAAATATGTAAAATAAATACATTATATATAAAACATGTACAGTATAAAAACATTCACCTACATAAAATTATTTTATGTAAAAGTGGTTTAATAGGGACACAGTCATTGAGACCATGTCCAAAGTTAGCTCTAAGCCTCACAATCCAATTAGTCTCCCATTCTTCTGTCCTAGACCTAATGTTGCCACCTCTAATATCCAGAAAAATCCTACCTGCCACTACAAACTTGAAGGTATGCTGCTCATCCGTGCTGATAACATGTCTCGCAAGAGCATTGGTATTACTTTTTTTCTTTATATGATACAGGTGCTCCCTAATTCTTTCTTTCAGTGTGCGAACAGTTTTGCCAATATAAAATTTACTACATATGGAGCAGTAAAAAAACTGATCGCACTCTGAATATTATACAGTTATATAGTTTTTTAAACAGAAATGCCACCCCTACCCTCCACCCACATGCACACACACACACACACACACACACACACACACACACACACACACACACACACACACACACACATGCACGCGCAGGTGCACGCACACACATGCACACACGCACACACACACGCGCACGCACACACACACACATACACACACACACACGCATTTGGCAGCAAATATAAGCTGTGAAGATGCAAACACCAAGGCTTCAAAAAAAATCATCTTTTTCTCCTTTCGGCTTTTCCCGTTAGGGGTTGCTACAGTGGAACAACGGTCCACAGAATGATTGGCAGTGGAGTTTTATGGTGTTGTGTTGCACAGCCTGGCTGCCAACCTTCTACAGAAGGCGCACACAAGTACAAACACAGCCAATTTAGAGTGTCCAATCTACCTACAGCATAGATCATTAATTGCTGGAGACATTCAAAGCTCTATTGAAACAATAAGTGGTGGCAATGAGAATAATTTGGTTGTTAACCTTACTGCTTCTAATTCTGATACCACCATTATTTCTTTATTACATAAAGATCTTAATTATGCCCCCTTTTTGTGGCTTACTATGAGTTAGTAATGGGTGTTAATCATTCTGTATGATTTTGTGTCTAAAGCAATGGTTTGCCACTAATGCAGGCAATAACAATGAAAGTTCAAAGGGGAACACACTGTTTATAGTTAGCCCTTTATCTTTCCAATCACCATACTGCAATGCTGTTAAATTGATTGAGCAGTCTTTACTGAAATAGATGTATCAGAAGCAGCATGATATTTTCAAGAATTTTCACATAATTTAACCATAAAGAGAGGAAAATAATTGAACCTATGCACCTATGAGCATATTAACTGTTTACATGAAAGAGATGACTCAATTAATGTCCAGGCATATAAAGGAGAGGCTGTAAATCTTTGGTGCAAGAAGGATTATTTAATTGAGGCCTACAGGCAGCTTAGTGAGTAAAGATTTTATTGAAGCTTTGTTTTGATAGTACATGTAATTTTAAAAATGAAATTGATAAATATCTTACTCAGACACTTAGGTTCATAGGTCCATAGTTAAGTACAAGACTGGATGCCCTTGCAGGCCATTTTAAACCCAGACAATTTCCCTTATTGTGCTCAAAATAACTTAGCCATTTAGTTATAGACTGGCCTTACCCATCCCATGGTTGAGAATTATATATTTCTCCATAAGACAATAAATGGAATCATACCATACATAATTTGGGGAGATCCATGCATGGGATAAAGGATTTAGGGGATGCATTTGTCCATTAGTAGTACAGGGGGCAGCACTGCATTAAATTTCCTGTTTCCCATTCATAGTTCTAAGTTGTGCTTGAAAAGAGACATGGATGAACTTTGTTTTATGTGGATGGGGAGTCTGTTTCATAGCAGCAGTGTCCTCTGCAAAATATGCCATTTTTCTCCAAACTGTTCTGTTGATGTTACAGAAGATGTTTAGGTCCCTAGACTAACTCTTTCTGATGCATTTTGATTTGCTGGTGTGCAGTAAATCCATCAGTAATATGTCAGAGGATGCCTTGTATGACAGACACAGTGCTTTGAGTCAGTCCATGTAGGGCATGTTGTTTAAGCATTGTATGCTTTTAGTAAAGTATCGCTGTTGGCATTCCAGTTGTTCAACAAGTCAAGACAGATATATGCCAAACGGGGCATGACATCCAGTGACAGGCCTAATGAGAGCAGTGTAAAGAGGGACAATGACACCCCTAGGTCTAGACACAACCCCTTTGTTTATAAGCTTAATTTGGTTATAACATGAGCAAGGGTTTATTAGATATGCATGTTAAGCAACAATTAATAGTAGACCAACCAGACAGACAGTATTTTTGTTTGCTGCCCAAGATAAATAAACTCACCTGGCTAGTTTCTGTTAGATTAATGCTGTCTGTCTGTGGTTCTTTAACTGAGCTCCTTTCTGGCTATCTAGAACATTTTCTCAAACCACTAATAAGTTTGATAAGGAGATGTTTAAAAGTCACAACTCACTTTTTTACAATTAGTTAATAACATTTCAGTGAAACTTGATATGCTTCTATTTACATTGGCTGTGGAAAGTCTATACATTCCACATGTCATAGGCTTAAGAACCATAAAAGTTGGTTAGTAAATTCAAGGATGTTGCGCCAGAAATTTATTTATTTCCTTCTATTGCTTCTCAAAACTTCACTTGAGAAAAACGTTTTCTTTTTGGTTGATGCTTGTTTCCTTCAAATGAGAAGCACAGTTACGGGCGTTACCTTTGTTCCTATTTATGCTGAGCTTTTTGTGGGATAAGTTGAACCTAACACTATTTATGATTCCAACATTAACCGATTTTACTTCAAGAGATGAATGTGCCTTCAATTTATAAATGACTGCTGGCTGCTATGGCATACAGTGTGAAACTTTACAGAAAGATGTCATATCTATGGATGTTTCAGATGTATTGGTTTCTAAATGGATGGAAACTTGAAAACTACACTTTACCAAAATAACTCAGACTAGGAGCACGTTCCTTAAACCAGATTTTAATACTAGATTTATCACCTCTAATTTTCCCTACTCACAATGATGAAGTTTTTGTAATGATGAAAATAACTTCAGAGATTGTGTTCAATTTATGGAAAACACATTTTTTACAAAGGGGATGTAACAAAACACCAACTTAATGTGACTAAATAAAGGGCCAGTATGGAACAGTCACATTTGCTAGCAGGATACACTAGCTGCCCAAACACAGACTCTTCAGGAAAAGTTTGATTTGTAACTGTCTATGGAACTAACACCTTTATCACCAGAAATACTATTAACAAGCCTTTGCCGATTCTTAAAGTTGACACCTTTGAGGATTATTTAGTTCCTATTTCATGCAGGTTTAGTTACTGTACCAAAATAACTTTATCAGAACATTTTCTCAAATTTTATAGCTGCACCAACAGAATTACTAGACTGACTTTTTTGGGGGTGGGAGGTGTCATGAGCTGTTTCTCTTCTGGGAACTGTTCTATATTCCTACACGTTCTTAGAAATAAGTGCTTTACTTCAGTTAACAAAAAGAAAACGTGAGTTCAAATGTTCTACTGTCTGTAGAACTATGTGGTCCATCTTATTAAATGTGTATGTGGTTCATTTTATGTTGTACAAACCATTTGTATGTTTTGGCAAAGAACTTCTTCACACAACAGTGGTATTTCTTGCAGGAGATTACATAGCCTATCAATAAACATATACTACAATATCCAAAAGCATCCCCTGCCCATACACAGTAAATGTGTGTGTATATGTGTATGTGTATATATATATATATATATATATATATATATATATATATATATATATATATATATATATATATGTATATATATATATATATATATATATATATACACTTTATTTATTTATTTTTACCAGGATAGTCCAAATGGGTTAAAGAACTGAACCCATTTTCAGAGGAGGCCCGAGAAAAAAGTTCCACATATAGAAATACATAGCAGTATAGAGAAATGAAAGTTGTTACATACTTAGAATAGAATAGAATAGAATATGATATACATCATTATTAACAAGCACAAAAGAAGAAGCATTAGAATCTTACAATAAACTGCAGGCTAGTTAAGGTATATAGAAATGATATGCTGATACATTTATACATATTACAGCGAATTTTAAACTTGAGAAGTTTTTTAGCTGCACTAGCCAGGAGGAGTAAATGTAGAGTAAAAGTTGATAGCAATCTCTCATTTGACAACCATGTGGCCAAAGTGGTTAGAAAAACATTTTATATAGCCCACCTAATCATGAAGGGATTCACATCTAGATCAGGGGAGGTCATCATGCCTCTTTACTCATCCCTCATCAGGCCCATAATTGAGTACAATGCCCCTTTTGGGATGTACCTTACCAGACACCTGCAGCAACTGGAAAGACCCCAAAAGTACCTCACCAAGAGGATCAAAGGGCTCAAACAGATGCCATATGCTGCCCGGTTAAAGAAACTCCAGCTCTATTCAGTGGCATACCGCCTGTTCAGAGGCGATCTGTGCCTGACGTATAAAGCCATGTCCAACCCGGAATTAATGGACATGCTGCACCTCAGAAAATCCAAATCCCATCGAGCTCACGCTCGAGAGACTTGAACCTCAGCACTGAAATAAATAGGACATGCTGGAGGGACAGATTCATAACCCAGAGGCTCCCTTCACTCTGGAATAAAATCCCAGTCCAGGTTAGGCAGAGTCCCTCATTGACTCTCTTCAAGAGGAATCTTGATGAGTGGATGGGAGATCGTAGGTTTACCCCGGGTATCACTTCTGTGTCACTGTTAGATAGAGGCACAGTATACTAACCTCGAAAAAGGGCATAGCAAAATAAATTTAAAATGGGTGGCGAAAGCCAAACACATTCTGGCTAGGCTTATAAATGCCCTAGGGCAGATAGCCTAGTATGAACCTATGAACCTATGAACCTATGAACACCAAGAATCAGCAAGGAGGTTTCTAAGCAGTCATTTGAACTCTTTGCAATTAGTAGTTGTTCTAATGTTTAATGGAAGAGAGTTCCAACTTTTTGCTACATGGTGGGAGTACAGGGAGCAGTATTTGTAGATTTGGTTACCTGTAGTAAGCATGCATTAGCTGATCAAAGAGAATGGCTGGTTGAATAGGCTTGGAGAATGTTTTGTAGTGCAGGTGTTTTCTCAACCTGATACATTATATTGTGAGCCATGGTTAGCTGATTGTACAAAAGAAGTTGTGAGAGTTCTAGCCAGGACAATTTTTTTAATATGTTACAGTGCTGTATATAATTTTAAGAGTTAGAAGCAAACTTGGTTATTTTATTGTAACATTGCTCTAGCTTCTTTAGATTTTTTTTTTTTTGAGATTAATAAGGATTGGAGAAGCATATAGGAGTGTTGATAAAAGATGGGTTCTGGAAATAGCTATCCTTGAAGTGTTGGTTAGACATCTTTTGTTTCTGTATAAAGTACCCATGTTTTTTGAGACCTTTCTTAATAGTTTGTGAGATATGAAGGTCATATTGATGCCTAGCAGTTTGATTTGTGTGTCGGAGGGATTATAGTGCTGTTACTGGCAGTGATGAAGAAAGTGATAATAAGGGATGCTCTGGAGGGTTGCAAGACCATAATTTAGTTTTTTTTGGGGGGGGGGTTGAGTATGAGCTGTGATTCTGATAACCAATATTCTATTTCAGAGAAGGACTTTTGAGTGATTTGCTAGAGTTGTTGAAGGGTTGGAGTATGGCATATAAGGGTAGAGCCATCTGCATACTGGACAATAGTTGTTAGTGGAGTTTTTCTTAATACGTATTTGGCAAAGCCTGTTGTGTTTGATGAGAGCAGAATGTTGCCTTAGTAGGTAGGTAGGCATATGGTCAATAAGACTGTCAGGCAGACAGCCGCATTGTTGGCAGAGGTCAGGTTTATTGGTGAAAATTCAATTGAGTGGAGCTTGTTTGTTTGATTTTTTATCTATCCTTGTGGGTCCCTGGATAAGTTGGGTGAACCCAAATACGTTAATGAAGTTTTTAGGGGGCGGTGAATTACAGGAGGACCAGTCTACATTAAAGTCACCCATAATGATATTTTTATGACCTATGGTGTTGGCTATGGTTTGTAGGAAATGCTGAAAAATGGGAACATTATTGTCAGGTGGGATGTAGTTGACTGTAATGGTAATGAATTATATACTAAAAACACATAAACACATTTTGGACAGGAAAGAAAGGGTGTGGATGGTTTACTTGGCAGCTTTGTATAAGCCTGCATTTAATAAACATTTTAGATTTTTATTTTTCTAGTCATTTTAGTTAATTCGGTTTATTGATGGTTGTTGTGTTTATTCATTTTCTGACATCATTTTGTTTGCATTTTTAAATGGTCATACGACTTGACCACAGGCTTTACTTTCTGTAAAAATCCCATGGTTCACAAGATTAGATAACACTGAAAAAAATCCTTCTGAATGAAACCTCACCTGCAGTTTATCCTTTGTGGTGGTCAGTCACTAATAAAGACGTTTTTCTCCTATACAGCTAGTTTTGGTAATGTTTATTTTTCCAGAGGGTTTATCTATCTGTCTGTCTGTCAATGTATATAATTTTATATATATATATATATATATATATATATATATATATATATGTGTGTGTGTGTGTGTGTGTGTGTGTGTATATATATATATATATATATATATATATATATATATATATATATATACAAATGTGTGTGTGTGTGTGCATTAGCTATAGATATACATATATACATACATATATAAATACCACAACAAAGCTGCTAGCTGAGAATCCTAAAAAATAAAAAAATGCACTGTAGACAAGCTCAGTTGAGACTTCAGAGTCATCAAGTAGTAATAACTTAGAGGTTTCATTTACAAGGAGTTTTTTTAGTGCTCACTGATCTTGTGAAACCATGTGGTTTTATACAAAGTGAAGTGATATACTTTAAAAGATCAAATTAACAAAACATCTAAACTGATTATATCAAGGCAAGTATAACAAAAAGTCACAAGAAGGAAAACTCAAAAGAACAAAACTCAAAATATCGAAAAAAGTGATGGTCAATATATGCAACCACACCTGACACCCTTATTCGTGAAAACTATAAACAGAAATTCAACTAATAATAAACATGCAGAATAGTCTGCAGTATAACACTGATTTATATGTGTACAGTGTATAAATTCACTCCCATGTATAACCATACTAAATGCGGCCAAGGGATAGCATATTTCAAGAAACTGTGCATTCAAAAGATACACAGTTCTTAAGTTACATCCAGCCATCCAGTATTTTTTAATTTTGCCTTATTTATCCCAGGATTTAATAAAATCTGTTTAGGCAAAAAACAAATGCAAATGGCCATGGTTTCCCCTTGGCAGCATGCCATGCATATTGATGATGGTGTGCTGCTCAGGACAAGCCAAGGAACATGGATATTGAATCAGTGTAGGGAGAGGTGCAAGCCACTACCCATGGCTGCAGATGAGTGTAAGGCTCTCTATAATGCTTCCCACCACTGTTGTAATGTTGTGAAGTGTGTCAACTGTCAAATAAGTCTTTTGTATGATGTGTTATATTTTTTTAACATTTTTATAATTTTTTTAACTGCGTATTTGCACTGCACAGCATGGAGTGCAGCAATGCCAAGCTGTGCTCACATATAGACAGCTGATACCTGGAGTCATCTAAAAATAGAAACTAGTTTTTTTTTTTGTCATAGCCATTTGTGTGGCATGCTGTAAAGTGCAGCAGAGCTGAGCAGAGCTCATACATACATGGCAGACACCTGCCAGACATCAAAAATAGAAACTGGATGTAATTAATTATTTGATTTATAGGTGTGTTTAAGCATGTTTGAGTGGCACAGTGCATTGCTCAGCACCACTAATATGCAGCCTAGTAGTATATGTGAAGGTATACTAGCTTTTATAACATCCAACAAGCTCCATAGGTAGAGCTGCAGTCTTATGTATACTAGGTCCTGGGCTCAAGTCCATAACAGGCAGAATATGGCTGTAAATGAATGGACTATTTTTCTTAAATTACAGTATTGTAAATTTTGGCACTGCTGCACTCTGCTAAGTACTGCTCAATCATGTTAAGCAGTGCATAAACATGCTAATGGCTACCAATGCTTGTGCAGTGCTATGCCTTAGTAGAACCATGGTTCTGCGAGTTTTCTTGCTGTTTGGTGTCGCTTAGATGGTTTGCGAGCTGCTAAGTGATATGTTACTATTTTGAATGTTGCTGAATGACATGTAAGGCCAGGAAGACAACCTATATTTAGCCCAATAGGCAGTAATTCTGAAACAGTCATTGGAGTTCATTCAAGTATTGGTATGGATGGCGGTGTTGGTGCAGGTGTGCACTTTTGGGCACAATGGTAAGGCATTCAGGAGTCCAGGGTCATGGTCAGACTCCTTTTTAGTAACCATGAACCCTGGGCTGATGCAGGGTGGATTCCAGGGCTAAGAGTGCAAGGCAGAGGCATGGGACCATTTGGCCAGGGAACTCGCCAGTTTTACTGGTATTCCCCACATAGGTGAGCAGTGTTGTCACCATTTATGATGACCTGAAAATGAGGAAGAGGGGAACTCTGGACACCTGTGTCCTGAAACTTCAAGATGGGAATGCTCCACAAGTATGTACATGTCTTCCTCTGTCTAACCAATATGCAAGCTGAAGGTCTGCAAAACAGGTATGCATAATGGTGTGCTTCTCTCCCAACAGCTGTAGTTGAGAGGGTTTGCAATGTTGAGTCCCATACCAGGAGCCTGGCCAGGTTGTGCCATGACCATGGTAAGTATGGATTTAGCATGCCAACTGTAGTGCAGTAAGCAAGAAAGGGTAATGCGTTTACTGCAATAAAGTATATACAAGAAAAACTGTACTGCAATAAATGGGTATGTAGAACTGTAGTGCAATAATGAGCAATAAGAACTGTATTTCAATAAAGCATTAGCAATACCAATAACAGTAAGCAAAATGTTCAGCAGGAGTGTGTTATGTCAAAACCATTGCAGTAGAGCTGTATGCAGTGATTGTCTATGGTAAGGTTGCTGCAGTCAAGTGTGACACTAATAGATGTAGCAAGCAAATCTAATGGACTGCAAACTGTATTGCTCAACCCATAGTAGTGTTCAAGGCTGTCTCTAGGCCAATATTGGTCACATAATGCTCTCTCTTCCTCAGACAGCTGGTAATAAAGGTATATGGGTGAGGTAGACCAGTCCATGGGCAGATATTGTGTGTGGACTTCATAAATATTTCAATTCAATACCAATAAAATGCGTTCATTAGCATTGTTGATTCTAAAATATAGCTTTTTTATATATGCAGTATGGTTGTATTCCATGCATGTGTGTTCTACTGTCACTGCAGTCTACTAAAACACTGTAATAGTACTAGAATGCCAGAGGAATGTCCTATAACTTGTATTGCTCAATTCATAATGTAGTGCCAGGTGATCTGCAAGGAAGTATCAATCACTCAGCAGTCTGCAGCAACTCAGTAGCTTAGTCTGTTAACTGTTTTGTATGCAGTACATTTTGCCACACGCAGTCCTGGGTTCGAATCCAGTGGTGTATAGCACTAAATTTTCATTATCAGTCATATAATGCTCACATTTTCGCTCTTACCAGGAACATAACAAATATATGGGTGAGGTGGCCCATATTATGAGCAGACAGTGTGTTTAGATTTCACAGAGTGTTAACATCAATACCAAGAATGTTTTCCTCAGCATTGCTGAATCATAAATAAAGCTGTGTAATCCCAGTATGGCTGTATCCCTTGCATGCCTGTACTAAGTTGCTGCAGTCAATTATTACATTATTTGCAGATGTCCCCTGCAGTCACAGCTATTGCACTCTACTCCTATGCCTGCCAACTAATATATGACGGCTGTCTAGTTTATTTACTGTACACAAATATGCCTCTCAAGTGTCACGATTTCTCATAATGTAATTAAAACAGCCTAATCTATCTGTCACATAATTAGCAGATAAATTATTACCTGGATTGCAATGTATTACCAAATCTGTTTACAGAACACCTGGGTAGTTATGTAAGGCCACATTATGTGAAACTGTCCTGCGTAGTGGTCTGCCTGCCTTTGTTACTGCTTGGCCCATAGTGACCCATGCTAACAGCTTGAGGCGGTATGCACGTGCTACATCAGTTATAGGAAAATTGTAGTCATTGTACTCAAACCTGACACTACACACCCATAAAGTACATATTTCAGTGTATTGAGGGATATAGTCTGCAGTATCAGTAATGGAATTTTTCTCTCTCTCCCCACAACTTATCTTCATTTATTTATTACTTTTATTTATTATTATGATTTAATATTAACATACTTTGTTACACTAACTACATTTCGGAAAATGTGTTTCATTTTTGATATGTTTTATTATGATTTAATAATAATATACTTTGTTAAACTAACTATATATATATTGAAAAATGTGGTTGATTATTGTTATGTTTTATTATGATGCAATTTTAACATATTTGTTAAACTAACTGCTTTGTTGGCCCTATGGTTTACTGCTTTGTTGGCCCTATGGTTTACTTTTTACTGGCATGCTGTAACCATATTAAAGGTTATGTTACTAAATGTTGTGTTGCATGTTATACATTAATATATATTTGAATGAATAAAAATTATGTTCGATTCTGTTAATACTAACTTTGGTTTGGTTATTACTAACTGTAATGTATTGTTGTACCTCATATCCCACAGCATCTCAAGGTAGGCTGTTTCCATCTGATCCCCATATCTTGCCTCATCTGGCTGTGGCACCAGGTCCCAGCATATCTGCGACCCAGACTGATGGTGCCCCCTCTGCTGCCCCTGCACTACCTGTGGCATCCGGTAGTACTGCCCCAGGGGACAGGGCCCAGACAACCTCTTGGATTGGTGGCAGGAGGGTACTGTCACCCATGTGGAGCTGCCGGTCTTGGTGTGCAGGATAGTCCACAATGGCTATGACTGCAGCCTACGCCAGACTGAGGACATGCGGGCCACACTCATGGGACAACCTCACCCTGGTGCCTAGCCTCCAGTACAGCCACCCTCAGGACAGTAATGGAGAAGTGACAACAGTCCCATGGGTGGGGACATGAGTTGCACTGCTACTGTCTGGAGGTACCTGCACTCAGATTTTACAACACCCTCCCTATACAAGATGTTCATCACCTCATGTGTCACACACCGCCCTTGCCTGCTGTCTTGTCTGTTTGAAGATGCATCCTCACCTACCCAATTTACCTCCCTCACATGTACCAATGTCCCTTCACCAACATTCCACTTTCACTTTAAAAAAAAATGGGCACGTCACAAAAAAAAAAAAAAAAATATATATATATATATATATATATATATATATATATATATATATATATTCCCATACATAGCTCTCCATTTCACACACATGCTCACTGGTCACATGTAACTTGGTTCAAATGGCTTGACAATGCAGTTATGTTGTCCTCACCCCTCTCTCTGGGGTCATTATAATCCAAATTCATCTACAAATGGGTTCCCTTTTGTTGGCTCTGGGCCTGATTTGAGGACAGCAGAGCTCAGTGAGTTTTTGCAGTATGTCCATGTCCATTATGTAGCCCTCTATAATCTCCAGCTCATGTAGCTCCTAGAAGGTTACCCTGGGTCTTAACACTCTCCTCCTTCTCTGCCTAGGTCTATTGTCAGCAGCAGAAGCAGCAGCAGCATTAACTTCAGGATCTAACACATACAACTGTAGCAGACCTGCAACAGCCCCTAGCATTCTTTCAGTTAAATTTCTCAAGTCTGTACTCCAATGGTGCAGAGTATCGAGGAAAAATTAGATTGCAGGATGTATGCATACTTTATAGTGCTCTACTATAGGTACTGCCTGCATGATTGGCTACCTATGATGCAGTGAACCTGTGTAATATATCACTGACATCATTTAATGGCCCTAGTTGAAGTTAAGCAAGGAGCAACACTAATTAATACATCATTGACGTTTTAGATATTCTGAGCACTGCGGCACACCATGCAAACATGCGCCCCATAGGTAAACACTGCTTAGCAGTCAGTGCACAAACACCCAAACTGCTACACTCAGCACAGCTTCGCACTGTGTAAACACATGGAAACATGCACCCCATAGTTAAACAAAGCTTAGAAGTCAGTGTACACACACCCCCAGGCTTCCACACTCAGCCTGGCTGCATGCCATGCAAATAGGCACAGCTAAGGTCCAACTAGCTTAGAAGTTATTGGACACACCCTCTCTTGATGTCAACTACCTCCTCTGTGGACACAAACATGGTTCTCTGCCTACACGGAGAGGATATGTGGACACGGTTATCCCATTATGCTATTCAGTATCTCCACCTCATTTGCATATGGATCCATGCCCACACCCTGGATACTACACACTTCCAAGCTCTTCCACATTAGCAACAGCACCAGTGCACCATTGTAGATACTACACACAGGGTCCTGAAATACATTTCTGCCTCATGATATTAATATTTGATTTTTCCATTTTTTTTTTAATAAGGCATGTTTGCGCACTGCAGTGCACTCTGCAAACATGGTAAGATTATTAAAAAATAATTTTAATATATTTACTGTAACGTTTGGAACACAAAGAGAATATTTTTCTCATATATGTTTGTGCTTTGTTATTTCTATCTACCTACATTTTTACAGCCCGTTTTGTCTGTCTTCAGTCCTGTATACAGAATTTTTCCATGCACACTATGGACACTGACATTGAATCTACAAAGCTGTCTATCTGCTTGTTGAGTTGCTCTACCTGCCTCATTTATATGACAATCACCTGCTTATGAGGTGATTTGCATGCCATGGAAGTTTCTATGTTGCTGCACTCGTGAGCTCCACTCAGCAGCACTTAATGAATCTAAAAATGTTCGCGCCCATGTTGGCAGCATGGCGTGATGCCTATATGCTAAAAACACATGTAGGCTTTATTAAATTCCCCCCTTAGTCTTATTCTTTTCCAAATATGATCAAAAACTGTTATGCATATTTGTAAACATTGCCACAATACTCCATTTCAAACAACACTGTATGATTGTGTAATCAAAGAGTGAAATAACTTCTTAATTTTTCAATGTATATACAATTATATATATATATATATGTATATATATATATATATATATATATATATATATATATATATATATATATATATATACACACACACACACACACACACAACCTGGTAAACTTCTATTTTATATTTTTCCCTTTTTAATTTCTCCAAGTTGTTTGGGTTTCTAATACCATGACGGGAAGAGACCCTATTCCTAAGTCAAAGTAGATTGAAGTTCATGAAGTTAGTTTTGTTTCAGTCTTTGATCTTAGCCAGAAGTGTTCTTCAAAGCCAGCAATGGTTCCCACTTGTGACTCCTTCTGCAACTGATATGGAGTTAATATATCAATAACATATCAAAGTACGACTTTGAATTATTTTTTATAAGACCCCTTTCCTCCTGCTACTATTGAAACTGTTTGGGTATCTTCTTCCATACTGCCCTTGTTTCTGCCTGCAAATCCTGGTATTTTATGACTTTCTGTCTCTGTGGATGTAAGATACTGCACTCTCTGGGTGTAGCAATTTCAATGACCAATGCTACTTTTGTCTTCTTTTCATGGACTTCTATATCTGGTTTTCTCGCATCTATTTTTTGGACTGTTGGTAATGGGTGATCCCATGTGATATCAGCTTCATCATTTGATGTATTGCATTATGGCTCATGTTTCCAATGCTTCTCAGCTACTTCAATATTATAATGTTTCCACAATGCCCAATAAAACAGTCTTGCCACATTAGTATGCCTTTCAGTATATATTCCTTCTGCCATTGATCTGTCACAACCAGCAATAAGGTGTGTGACTGTTTCCAATTCTGTTTTACAAAACCTACATTTGTCTGTTTCTTCCACATATTCAATGGACTTTGCAAACCAACTTGTACATACTCCATTATCTTGGACTGCTGATATTAACCTTTCATCTTTTGGTTAAGTCCACCTCTCCTTAACTATTGCTAAACTCAATCCTGATCAACATGAGGTTATTCCAAACGTTTTCTATACTTACAACTATATTTATGCATTTTCCACATTTCTTGCCTTCTCATCTGATCCTTCACCTTATATTCTTTCTTTTGTTTTTTGGCACATTCAGTTGCTGCCTGATTTTCACCTACTTCTGGTTTGATTTCCATTCCTGCTTGAAGTCGATATGCTTCTACTAGATTTAGCAGGGAAGTCATCTTGGACTTATTCTCCTCATGTTTTAAAACTTTCACTACATTTGGATAATGTGAGGTCAGCAGATATACATGCAGTCCAATGATTGCCGATATACACATGTAATCTATTTCAAAGAAGCCCAAACTGCAAGTTAGGACAGGAAGAGCAAATTGGTTTGTAGTTTGGACTTTGTTCCTAGATGTCAGCACTGTTTTCAGTATTAATTTTAGTCATCTAAAATATTCCTTGCTAAGTTTTATTCACATCAGTTCATATTTTATTGTTGATCCTTTATCAATTCCCAAATATTTATACACTCCGTCTTGCTCAAGTTCTCTTATATCACATTCCTGTCCCAGGCTAATGTTCTCTTGCTGCTGCAGCTTTCCTGCTTCAAATGTTGCTTTTGCACATTTATCAAAACCAAATGACATTCATATATCATCTGAAAAGATTTTGACCACTTGTGGTTGTGCTTTCAGTTCCTCATCTGATGAACTATACAGTTTTAACTCATCCACAAAAAGAAAATGAGAAGTCTTTACCCTTTGTTGTTTTCTGGGAGCCTAATTGCAGCCATGACCTAATCTGCTAAGTAGACAGCTTAATGCTGGCAAGACAAAAAATCAGCGGTGACAAAGAGTAACTCTGGAATATCCCCCTTTGAATTGTTATCCCTGGAATAATAATTCGTCTTTTATCATGGCTTAATTACAAAGGGGTTTGTCCTTGTTTCATGGTCATTGTTATGTAATTGATCAGTGTAGGGTGCATCTTATACTTTTTTAACACTCTTTTATCCATGAATGTGGGATACTGTCAAACGCTATTTGTAGTCTATCCATGCCATACTTAGATTCTTCCCCTTTCTACAGTTCTTCATTATGACTTTAGTTAACAACAAATGGTTCTTTGTTCCATATGACTTTTTGTTACTCTTTTTGTTCTATTGCTGTGATTGAATTTTCTTCTAAATGACTATAAATCCTGTTGGCATCAATTTGAATGTATAGTTTTTACGTCATTGAAAGGCAAGTTATTGGTGTATAGATTTTAGGATTGCTTGCAGGTTCGCTCTTAAGTAGGGGCATTGTTTTTCCTGTTGTTATGCCAGGCTGGTGTCTGCTGGGGGTATGCATATAAATAGTTCTTTCTTGGGGCTAAATCTTCATGTAAAGATATTAATACTTTTAGCCAGAAGTTAGGTACTGCAGCTCAGCCTGGGGTTTTCCAATTAGGAGCTTTTCTTAACTTTGTTTCAATCTCTCTGGCTGTTGCATCATCCCATTTCATAAACTGTACATTTGATCTCCTTATTCTTTCTTTTACTCCTTCTATGTATTGAACATCTTTGTTATGTTCCACAGGAGCTTCTTAGACATTTCTCAAAAATGTATCTATTGCTTCTTTTTTGGTGTTGTTTCAATTCCTTTTTCCTTGTTTCCCAATTCTTTATAAAACTTTTTTGGGTCATCAATAAGTTGCTTATTTTGTACTTTTTCTTTATATTTATCTGCGTATCTTCTAAGTTTTTCTACCTGTGCTAATAGTTTCAGTTTATTATTTGCGATAGTGCACAATAGATCCTGATCTGTTTTTATACTGCTCATTGCTTTTATCATGTCTATCTTTAAGCAATTTTCTTGATCTGTTCCCTGCCCTATACTCTTCTAACAGTGACACTTCTTGTCTTAAATGCTTTATAGTTTTCTCTATTCGATAGTTCCATGATGACATTTGATTTCTCTCCTTCTTACTGCCCTGTGTTTTGTGATAAGACTTTATCTGTTATTAATTTAGCTGCACAGTAATATATCCTATTTACTTCTGTTATATTGCATGCATTTCTATAAACAGTCCTAATTACTGTGTTCATTTGTTTTATCAAACTTCTCACTTTTTGGGTTTTATTGACTTTCTGCAGTCTATTTCTTTCATTAATCTTAAGATGTATGTCCATCTCCATTAAATCAAGCAAGTCTTCTCTTAGATCATTTTCCTTTGTTCCCCAATTGCAGTTCCAGAGCATCTTCCTGTGCCACATTCTCTTCAGTTTCATCCTGCTCATCCATTGCTCTTTCATATGGGAACTCACTAGACTGTCACTCCACAACATTGCCATAGTTTCCTGTTCCTTCCCTTGCTGTGCAACTCCAGCTGAACTTTTGTACTGGTTTCCTGAGGAAGGCTGCAATGTATCTTCATATAGTAATTGATCTGATGTTTCTCACTCCGCTGCTTTTTCCTTAATTTGGGGATCCATTGTTCTACCACACTGTACTCAATGTACATTATATCAGTCTTTCAGTTGCATCACAAGGAATGATTATTTTTGCAGTATACTGACACTTTCTTATAAATGATTTTTAACCAATCCTACAGCAGCACAGAATCATGGACAATTTTGCAGGCAGTAGATGGTCAGTATTTGACAAATAGCTACACCTTTTCATTTTTTAAAGAAGACCAAGGAGCCATCATCAGATAACATATTCTAGTCTTCCGTAGGTGTCAGTGAACAGAAAGCATTTGCTGCAAAAAAAGTTTTTATATATGCTAGTCTGTATTTGACTTACTGCATTGCATCCGTCACACAGCTGTTTTGTGATATCACCTTAGCACTTGTCTTACTGAATTGCATCCTTGTCACGCAGCTGTTTTGTGATATTTTCTTGACATTAAGCAACTCCTACATAATATATGTGATGTCAGATCTAGCAGATCATATTTCTGGGGATGATATTGGTGAGGCTTTTCAGTGATCAGTTAACTTTGATTACAAAAACATAAAAGTCTAACACTGAATACATATGAAATATAACTGCTGCCTGAAATTATTTCCTTCTGCATTTGCTTGCTATAATTAATGTTTAAGCTATTGAGAGTAGAGTCTCCACAGCTGGTCATGGTGAAATTCCATTAGTTTCAGAAAGGCAGAATTTTAGTCTCTGTTTTCCATAAAAAGTCATTGCTGGTGTACTTTCTAAGTGTGCAGTGGCAATGAAACATTTCCCTTGGGAGATGCTTCCCTTCTTTGAGTTGGTGCAGTCATGGAGCTGGTATATATAGATTCTTGGGAAGTAGGGGGTTTGCCACCCACATCATGGAGGTGCAGAGCAATTGCCCCCTGCAAAAAACATTTATAGTGAAACGTTTTGGCCTTTTGTGTTTTGGGAATTTGTTTGGATATTGCTGATCATCAGTTTTGTGGAAGTCAACAATTCGTAGTAGAAAAATTGAGAGCATGTCTGCATTTTATTTCTCATTTCTACTTTCAGAAATATTACTATATATATATATATATCTATACCAGGCAGAAGAGACAGCCACGTGCGTGTCTATATGGAAAACATCAAAGAATTAAGACCCTTTTAGATGGACATATTTAATTGGTATTCAATAATTTATTTTCACAGCCTGCAAATTCATTGTTATTTTCTCAAATTACGTTGTCTCTGGAGAAAGAATAAGTTATAGCAAAAGAGTTGATAGAAACAGTACACATCCATTAATGATCATATGTAAACTACATGAGAGAGGTGCTCTGGGAGTTCTGATATTCTTTCCCCTAATGAATAATAGCCAAATTCTGCATACTGCATTAGTTAATGAAGCTTCAGACACACTGAAATAAATTTTCTCCATATTTATTTTTTTAAGTAGAAAACAATTTAAAATGAATGGTCATACTGAATTACAATAAATGTAACTTGATGTTTAACATTTCAAAATAAATGTGCTTCACATTTTTTGCGTATCCATTGTTATACAGTGCATTTACTGAATGTAGAAATTAAGCAGCAATTTTTCCCATTGTTACATTCATAACTAGATGGAGCACTGTTTTGGACAACAAAAGTTGGTCAGGTAGAATGGGATTCCTCTGAAAAAAATGAAAAAGCTTTATAAACTGAGAATTAACTAGACAGATATGTTGTCCAGAGCTATAGATGTGATAAACTGATGTAGAAAAAAAATGATAACATGGCAAGCAGAGGAGGAGAGCTGACCCTTGAGATAAATTATATGAGTCACCGGTTTCTTACTGCAGGTCACTCAGGCTGCATTTTCAAACTACAATAAATCACTTTAAGCCAGACTCAGTCTTACAGCTAGCTTTCCTGCCAGGCATCACATGGAAGCCATTCATTCATTACATAGAATAAAAAACAAAGCTAAAAATAATTAAAACATCGGAGACAAAAAACAGTATTTCACCCAGTATTTTGGAATGAGATGAATTCAGAATACATAACTTCAAAAGAGGTACTAAAATACATGGCACAGTTCAGGTCATAACACAGACTACATAATGTTGCATATTTCAGTATTTAATGACAGTGAAACTTTATGATACAGGAATGAGGGAAACCATAGTCAAGATGCATCCATTCATAAATATTCAAACACATACATACAAACACAAATGGACACATTTATATTTGGGAAATACACAGTTTTTTTTCTCACCCTCTGTTTATTCAGCTATAGCAGGTTAGTGGGATTTCTCATTGGCTAATGTTGCATGACCATAGGGATAGTATATTTGCATAAGTGTGATGTATGGTGTTGCAGCCCCCATTTAAAAAGTTAAGAATTTTGTTGGTATCTAATAACGTAAATTATGTCTGATGGTATGAGAGACCATATTGCATAGAAATGGTTTGAAAAGGTACTGATTACCTGTACACTTTCCTGGTTATCAAATTGAAATAAATAAATAAATAAAATAAAGACCCATTATGTTTGATGCTGGATTTGTCTCAGATGCTCTTAGGGTACCAATGTGGTACAGTTTGATGGAGTGTGTAAGAGTTTATTGTGCTATTTCCAGCACCTTGTGTGGTTATTTTATTTGTATTTCATTTCCAGGGGTTGAGCACTAATCTCCATGGACTTTTTTCAGACTCAGCCTGGGAGCTGTGACTGGTTAAGTGACTTGCTCATATTCATACAGTTAGGCATGCATTGTCAATGATTATGTGATGACAGCTGGTTGCTTTGTTTGTCAACTTGAAATAAATGTATAAACTCAAATATGGTTGCCTTATATGTTGGGTATAGTTTGTGTTATGAGAAATTCCCCAGTTTCTATTGATCAATTTATTTTAAGCCACAATGTACAAGCTGACAGTGTAGTACAGTGCATTTTTTTCACTTTTCCCAGGAGTAATCAAACTGTAGCACTGGTGTGGATAAGTAAGGAGTGCAGGAGACATAAACACTGCAAAAAAAAGTGTATCTCTTCCTTAGGTGTTATGCTGCCCTATGTAAAAAATCAGTGAAGAATGGCTTGAACACTGATGAAGGCAAGAAGTTGCCGAAACCAGTTTGTTCCTTAATGAAATAATATTAAATAAATGGTTTTGCTTTTTTGAAGTGCTGGCTACTGTTGTTTTTTCTAGGATTCTAGGATGACACAATTAAATGTAAGTAAACCAATCACATGCATACATATAAGCACATGTAAATGCATGCATATACATAATCTAATATATATATATATATGTCCATTATATATATATATATATATATATATATATATATATGGATCCCCTTCAAAAAATCAAATGGTCATAACATCTAAGCTCAGAAAATTGAGGCCATAACATCTAAAACCCATAACATCTAAAACTCCTAAAATTGAATTTCATAACACTGAAACTTTGCATCACAACTTCAAAATCTACAAATCACATGTAAATAACATCCCCTCCACCTAAAACAACACCAAAGTAGTAAACGCACTTTGTACTTTGTTTACCTGCACCCCCCATGTAGGGGGCTCTGCCCCCCACATCTCCCATTAATTAAATATACCAACTCCAAGATTGCACTAAAGTGGGGTTAGGAAATTAACTTTTTCCCCACTGTAGTGTGATCTCAGAGCTGGTATTTTTAATTTATGGGGGGTGTGGGGTGCAAGGGGGCTTGCCCCCCTGCAGAAACGTAGTACAAAGTGTGTTTACTACTTTGGTGTTGTTTTAGGTGGAGGGGATGTTATTTACATGTGATTTATAGGCTTTGAAGTTGTGATGCAAAATTTCACGTTATGAAATTTGATGTTAGGAGTTTTAGACTTTATGGGTTTTAAATGTTATGGTCTCAATGTTTTGAACTTCAATGTTATGAACATTAGATGTTTTGAAATATATATATATATATATATATATATATATATATATATATATAGATATGAATATTGGGGTATTATTACTACATAGTAGATTAATTGTACATATGGAAGATTTTTTTTTTTCATTTACAAGAAGATCTTGGTGAGTTTTTTTGAGTGCCATGTTTCAAGAATATTATTTTGTTGTGTTTAAAATGAATCTTTCATTTTGGTTCATTTACCATAGTCACATTATATACTGATGGTTCTCATCTGGCTTCACTAAGCAACATGAAATGTACTGTTTGTATGCGTGTGTGTATGTGTGTGCGTCCGTGTGCGTGTGTGTGTGTGTGTGTGTGTGTGTGTGTGTGTGTGTGTGTGTGTGTGTGTGTGTGCATGTGTGTGCGTCCATGTGCGTACGTGCATGTGTGTGCGTGTGTGTGCGTGTCTGTGTGTGTGTGTGTGTGTGTGTGTGTGTGTGTGTGTGTGTGTGTGTGTGTGTGTGTGTGTGTGTGTGTGTGTGTATGTGCGCTCACATGCATTTCTACTAATTGTATTGCATGTTTGAATTTATCCACACTATTACATCTCTCTTGCTCACTCTCTCTCTCTCTCTCTCGCTCTCTGGTTAACATGTATGCAGTTGAATGTTTTATTTTTGTTCAACAACTCACAAAACTGACCAAATGTTGTTGCTCAAAAGTAGAGGATTACATTCTGAGTAATAGTGTCAGATAATATATCCAAGCCTTTCAGAGATAATACAAATGCTGTAAGTGGAGGATAAAGTTGTTAGATTGGGTTATTATTTGAAATGCCTGGTTTATTTTTAAACGATATGATCCAGTGATATGCATGATGACTTGTATGTGCAAAATGGAACAGTGCCTTTTCAATGAACTTTATGTATTTCATACCATAATCAGGCCATTATTTTCCTTAGAAGAAATGGAGTAAATTAATAATGGCAATTAATTTGTCTACGAAAGTAGTTTTTACCTGTGGCAGAATATTGATAATGTTAAAATTAAAATGTAAAAACAATGAAGACTATAGAACCTTTGTAGAAGAAACACAGAAGCCTATAATAAAGAAACTAAAGATCAAAAGGATAATGTTTGCTGGAAAAAGTGTGAAGATGTAAAGAACATTAAATTAAGTTAACATGTTGATGAATGTGTAATGAAAATATTCATCTCTGACAGGCAGGTTCTTGGCACAATATATCCCCAAGTGTAGCAAAAACAAACCTATATAAGGACAGAAAAAATAAAGATATGTTGAGAGTACTAGACGGATTGCTTCCTTATAAAAAATATTGAATAAAACAAAAAAAAAAAAAAATAAAATAAATAAACACAAGTAATGTGCAGAATGAAAAATAAAATAAAGATTTAACCACGGAAAATTGATTAAAATAGAGTGATAGCACCTAATTCTCTTCATTAGTAACTTTCAATTTTAAAGTAAATATTTTTTTGGGAAAAAGTATCTAATATTCCATCTACAAATATGTCCATTATGGTGTTAAGTAGCTGGTATATTTACAAGGCAACTGCATTTAGGGTTCTTTCCTGCACTAGTACAGAATGTAAAGGAAAGGGTGATATGATACAGATGAAAAAATATTCTATAAAGATTGTGAATGCTGTAATGGTCATCTTTAATTTATCCAATGGTACTTATAGGGAGAGGCAAAAATGGTGGAGGATACAAGTATTTAGATGATCCTGTAAGACATGTAAGTTTGGAATTGATTATCAATAGACTTAGTTTATGACTTAGGATAACTGAATAAAGCAGTGCGGCTGAAGACACAGAACAATTTATTTTTACAGTCTAAGCCACAATTTATTTTAGAAAAATACTCAGATGAAATAGATAAGGTTAAGTCTGTAAAAAATAAATTAACTTGATTTAACATTTGTCCTTGTTGATGTGTCCTAGATGATGGCCACTGCTGACTTGATACCCTGGTTTATGTTATGGATTTTGATGAGGTCCTACTTCTGAACAAATAAGATCTCTTTATTCTTGAGAGCATTTTTTTATAAGATCTCATTATTTGTGATAGCATTTTTTGAATAGGAATTGTAAAATATCCAGCCAGAGAGTTACTGCCAGTTATTTCTAGTTTATCTATCAATCTAGAACTTCCAGTCAGTCTAGTTTCCAGTTATATATATATATATATATATATATATATATATAAAATTTTATTGGCTTGTGGTTTTCATTAAATTGTGATGGCAGTCCATGTAGAAGTGGAGGGGAAGTATGTGATGTTGGATAGGCACCCTTTACTAACCCAAAGAAGGACATAGAAATCCTTATGATGACAAAACTGTGATTTGTTGCAAAACTTCATACAGCAGAAATTTTGTCCAAGAAAAGGAAAACAAAATTAGATTAAATCCATATTTGATCATTCCTTATATAAATACACAAGTGAACAAAAATGGAACTAGTCAACTGCAATTAGTCATGTAATCCTTTGTATCTGTTGGAGTGCCCTGCAGTTAGTTCTGATGGAATGACCATTTAAATCAAGAAAATTAGTCTCTTAAAAGAAAGTGAACTATTGTTCAGCAGGATCATTTTTAAATAACCATTATGACAAAGGAATATTTCTGAATATTCATTTTTTTATCAGTTGTATAAAGGATACCACCTAAATAACAATCCTGTTTGAGTAAAATGATGTGGTGACTTGTAAAGACTGGTACAGGAAATACTTTACTCAAACCAAACAGTTAAGTGCTTTCATCCTATTTTTTTACAAGGACTTTATCAGAACTGATTTTAATACAGACAAAAAAATTCTTTAAAATCCAAAAATAAAACAGTCATGTGCTGAAAAAGCACCAATGAATGGTACCAAATTGCATGGGATCAATTAGCCACTTAAAAACTTTAGCTTGAGAACTGAACTAACTGAAAATGTCTCAGTAAGTCCAAAAGATTTTGTTGCATCTAATTTAAGTTACCATTCTCTCTTCTAAATAAATGTGCATCAGAAAAAAGAACTCTGTCATCTTTTAAAACCTGATCAACAACTAAAAATTTAAAACAATGATTTGGATTTGGATTAACGTGCCTTTATATGACATTTGTAGGTTTTTATTTGTTCCTTACATCAAGCAGATGCTCATGAATTTGCATTCTAAACTGTCTTCCTGTCACCCTCACTCAAAAAGCAGGACAGAAATCACACACTGCTAAATATATAACTCCCCTGCTTAAACAGTTATGAAAGTCATTAATAAATACGGTATGATTGTTAACTTGAACTTGATTTACTTTTTCAGTATGTGGGCATGAAGAACAAAAGCCACAACTATACATACGTGCAGCTTTTTCAGTGGAAAAAGAATTCACTTACTAAAGTTAGCAGGCCTTTCAAAAAGCTGCTTAAAGGAGCTATTCCTCCTAAAAACAAACAAAGGCTTATCAACCAGATGGGCTAGGAGGGAACTGTCCGTTCTGAAAACAATCCAGTTTCTAAGCATACATTCTTTTATGGTCTCACTGTCAACTGTATAAGTATGGCACAAGTTCTAATAAATTTCCCCCTTTACAGTTCCAGCCATCATATCATCATTTTGCCTTAACTCTACAGAGAGAGAATGAGATAAAATAGGTTTATAAAACTGTGTCTTTTAACACATACCACTGATTCTCTCCCCTCTATGAAGTCAAGGGGGTAACCACCTCATAAAAACATGTCAGTTAAAATTTCAATTTCTGATATAAAAGCAACATCATGTGAAATCATCCTTGCAAGATGAACCATTTGCTCCTTGACAACAGCTTTTTTCTAAGTCAAGGGGTGCTAACTTTGAAAATGCAATTACATATTTGAAAAAGTATTTTTTCTGAACACATTGGATTCATATTGTTTGCTGACTACATTTTTAATCAGCTGAACATCAGAATAGTTGATCTTGTCAGAATCAAAGTGCCAAGTGAACATTAAGAATTTGCAAGTATTGTTAATATAATCTAAAAAGTCTATTAACTTAGAATCAATATAATGCAATAAAATAAAGATGTCATCCAAGTAATGGCAAGAGAAACTCCAGCTGTTACAGAATTGACTGGCAAAGAAAAATTATTTCTTCCAGTATGATATAACTAAATTTGCAAAGCTCGAGGAGCAGGCAATGCCCATCGCCACACCCATGCTTTGTTTGTGAAAACATTTCCCCAAATTCACTAATCCTCCATGTAAGACTAAATAAGTCTTACTCGGAGGCTGCAGTTGAACGGTATGATGTCAGCATTCCATGAATATTCATGAGGGCATGCTGACTCTACCCCAAGTCGAACACGGACCGTGCAGGAAAGCAGGGGGCGTGGCCGACCGCTGAGCAGTCTAAAGGTCCACGCCCCTGCAAGTGTCTGAAATGCAAAATGTCAACACATAAGAGCGAGTCCGCTCAAATGTCCATGTACCCAACACCACACTCCCTGACATTGTAAACCCCCAGCACAGTTGTAAAAAGTAAAACATTAATATATTTATCTAATTCCCAATATAGCTGCCCGTATTTGCGCGTGTGTGCGCGGGTGTGCCCATTGCTTAGCTGCAGTTAGCAATCTTGACATGGAAGAGCATAATAAGGAATGTTTATGCAAATTACGCCAAATAGTAATAGCGTAGTGGTAGAGCATTCGCACAAAGAGGAGGCATTCACGGTTCGGGTCCCACCACTCCCCTTCCTATTTTATGTTCAAAATAAGTATATGAAATAATTCCTGACATATATGATTAAACTTTTACTTAAAAGCATTGAAATGGCCAATGTATCAGTGAACAAAATGTATATTTATAAAGGAAACTGACATATAATTGCCCGCGGTTAAGCAGTGCTTTACCCAGCGCAATATAGTTGCCCGTAGTTAAGCAGCACTTTATCCAGCACAATATAGTTGCCCGTAGTTAAGCAGCGCTTTACCCAGCGCAATATAGTTGCCTGTACTTAAGCAGCACTTTGCCCAGCACAATATAGTTGCCCGTAGTTAAGCAGTGCTTTATTCAGTGCAATGTAGTTGCCCATAGCTAAATAGCGCTTTACCCAGTGCAATCGGTTTGCGCGGAGGTGTGCGCCGCGCCAACCAGCGCACCGTCGGGCAATGTGGAGCAACGTAGAGCAAAGTTTCTTAAACACAGCCACACCCCCTAACCTGTCTGGACAGTAGTAAAATAAAAAGCAATGACAAGGTTCGAACCCAGGACACTGTGCACCATAATCAATGTACTGAACCACTAAGCCATGACAGCGTAGGATACACATCCACTGTTAACATATATATATATATATATATATATATATATATATATATATATACGTATAAATGGTAGATTAACCATTGCTAAGCAGGTCTGCAGTCAGCCGAAAATATTCAAAAACGGCCAATCACAAAAAATGCGCGAAATGCGGCATATTTAAGCTCCATAGGCGGGAATACTCTCCTGACTGATTGTAGCTCAGATCTGCAGTTAGAATGTCTGGTGCTGGAGAGGGAAGTCACTTTTGAGCACAATGCTGCGGCATCAAGGAGTCAAAATACATGGTTTGGTTCCTAGTCCATCATCATGAGTCTCGACTCCTGCAGGGCCAGTTCCAAGGAACGGAGTATAAGGCAGAGGCATGGAACCGGTTGGCTCATGAACTCACCAGTGCCACAGGCATCCCTCGGACTGGTGAGCAGGTCTGTCACCACCATGCAGACCTGAAGAGACAAAAGCAGGACCTACTGAACCAATGGATCCAGAAGGCCTGTCATATGCAAGATGCCCCACTACTAAGTAGGTAGCTTTGGAATGCAGTATGTAAGACATGGTAATATAGTCTAAATAAGGGATAGGTATGTATCATTATCCCTTCATTTACTTCACAGCTGCAGGTGTCTGTGCTGTGAATCAGCAAGCCTATGCAGATAGGCTGCTAAGGCTGCGCCACCAGGCAGGTTAGTAATTATTCTGCATGTATTGTTATATAATATATGTGAGAGAGCATGAAAAAAGTGTTGTAGCCCAATAATACAGCTATAAAATGCCCTGAATAAATTCTCGGCATGTACTGTTATATAACATAAGTCAGACAGCCAGGAATAGAGTGTAGTAACCCATTAATAATGGTAAAATAAGTCTGAAATAATATCTCTGCATGTACTGTCATATAAAATAAGTGAGCGAGCCTGAAAAAGAGTGGTGTAACCTATCAATAAAGGTATAATATGTCCTGAATATGTCTTCTGTATGCACTGTAATATCAAATAAATGAGAGAGCCTGTAGAAAAGAGTGTTTAATGTAATTAATAAAGTTATAATACTTGGAGTGTGTCTGTGTCACTCACTTTGAAATGCTGTTGTACCCTTGCATTAAATGAATAGTACTGTTGTATTAAGTGCTGTCAACCCACAGTTGTGCAGTCCCATATAAAGTGGATGAAGGAAGTGCCTGTAGCTGTGAAGCATATAACAATTATTCTCTGAATAAATTCTCTGCATGTACTGTTATATAACATAAGTCAGAGAGCCAGGAATAGAGTGTAGTAACCCATTAATAAAGGTAAAATAAGTCTGGAATACTATCTCTGCATGTACTGTCATATAAAATAAGTGAGCGAGCCTGAAAAAGAGTGTTGTAACCTATCAATAAAGGTATAAAATGTCCTGAATAGGTCTCCTGTATGCACTGTAATATCAAATAAAGGAGAGAGCCTGTAGAAAAGAGTGTTTAATGTAATTAATAAAGGTATAATACTTGGAGTGTGTCTGTGTCACTTAATTTGAAATGTTGTACCCTTGCATTAAATGAATAGTACTGTTGTATTAAGTGCTGTCAACTCACAGTTGTGCAGTCCCATATAAAGTGGATGAAGGAAGTGCCAGTAGCTGTGAAGCATTTAACAGTCCTAACCAGTTGGTAAATGGCTGTCATGCATAGGTAAATCTGGCACACGAGTAGGTTGTCAAGGTGTTCCCCAGAAATGTGAGTGTGCTACATGAAATGTAGGGTTCTGCAGAAAATAAGTGAAAATGTCACATGAACACATCCAGATATGTAGATACATAAATATAAAAATAAAATACAACTATGTAGCAGTAACATCTGCATCTTGGACAGTTAGTATGTCAGATATAGGTCAGGTATATAATGAACTAGCCAAACCCTTTACACAATCTAAAGCATGTTGCTTAGTGTAATAATACATGTAGGGGATATACACCTGCAGTCAATAGGAATGTAGTATAGAGTAAAAGTACTAATAAGATGTTAACGGAGGTTTCTTTTTACATCCTACTCCATGTGTGTAAATAATGCAATTCCACACCTCAATGGGTATGTCCAATCTTAAAACATTTGTTGGGACATATGTCCTATTGTTCTATTAAAATCAGCATTTACTTTGATGCATGTGCCCTGTTCAAACACCACAGTCTTGGTGGCCTGTTGCCACCAGTCATCCCTGCATACTGTTGGAATGTCCACTGTTGTTCAATATATGCATGTGTTATGCTTGCTGTTCAACTGATGTAACCCTGGTGTGTTGGGTTAATGGGAATATTACTGCATGCTGTTACAACTAATTTGGAATGCTGTTGTCTATGTTGTAATTAAAGACACCTAATCACAGAACGTATGGGAAGGCCGGTCCCAGTGGACCCACCTGTCCCTCCTCAGCTGGCGATTGCACCTGGCACCAGCAGGTCTGGTGCCCAGCCTGGGCTACAATCCTCCATTGGTCCTGTGCCACCTTCGGGTGGAAGCGCTGCAGGGGAAGGGGCTCATCCCCCCCTGCAAGCATGGGCAGAGAAGGGCCACCTGTCACCCTCCGAAGGGTCCGGGTTGTGGTGCATAGGGAGATCCAGCATTTAGTCGCTGATCCCCTATGCCAGCGTGAGGCGAGAGTGGCGCAACTCACGGGTGAGCCTGCCCCTCCTACGCAGCCCCCAGCACAGCAACCCTCGGGTCTGTGAAGGTTCAGTGGTGACTGCCCATGGGTGGGGATCTCAGTCCCACTGTTACCATCTGTGGGCTCATGGGCTTGCAATTTCCAAACATCCGTCCCCGTCAATTGTGTTCACCCACCCCATGTGTCATACTCTGCCCCTGTATGCGTCTTGTTTGTTGTCTGTTTACCTCCCCAACCTACCTCCCTAAATATACCTACTTCATCTACCTCACTTTCCACTCTCACCTGAAAAAAAAAAAAAAGGGCAATCTGTACCCACAAAAAATTACGCCCCATACATAGCTGCCCATTTAGCACACATGTCCGCTGGACATGTAAAGTGATAATTATAATTGGCAGTACAACATACTTTGTTGTCCTCACCCTCTCCCAGGGGTGGAAGGTTTCAAATTTCACTCCAAATGTATTGCATATGCACAGCTGTTGCTGATAAAGAAATGGGCAGCTATAGACCTTCCCTACACCCGTCCTGCACATCACGAGCTTGTTTTCCTACTGTCTTTCCCTCTTTGTGCCCTTTTTTTCACCACTTTCCTATCTCCCCATTTTCTTTTCTTTCAAAGAAATTAGCGTGGGGTTAGCAGGAGTAAGCACTTTTAAGCAGTAGTAAGCGGGTTTAAGCAAGTGTGCACATGTGTGCGCTTAGCTAAGCATCGCTAAGCGTCGTTCAAACCCGCTTACAACTGCTTAAAAGTGCCTTAATCACTCTGTATGTCAGGGTCCTTGTTCTGCTCAGCAGCAAAATAAAACACCTCTGTCAGTCTCGAACCTCAGACCTTGGACACCCTATACTGCATGAAGTACCACTAAGCCACAGCACATATACAACAACTTGGTGCTGAAATAAATATATCATGCATTACAATGAGTGAATGTAAAGGAAAAATAGGAAGGCTATAACACAAAGCTTGTTCTGTGAATATTTACCAGCAATTGCTGTGGAATTGCATTACATGAGGGTGATGTGAGAAGCAGCCATTCAAGCAGCAAATAATGTTACAGAGGCACTTTACAACCCCCACACAGTATCATAGCAGGACAAACAGTGGCATATCTGATTAGGGCAGAGGCCATACTTCCTAAATGTGACTACTTTTCAGGGATGTCCCTGATTGTGAAACATATTTTAGCTGTGTCCCTCTGAATCCCTCTGAAAGGTACTGATGTCATTCAGAAAAGTGTGGTATTGCACAATGAATACTAACAATAATAACAGTAGACACCACCTGTACTTCATAAAAGGAGTACTAATCCATATACACTGCTTCACTCAAGTCTACACTTACTGTCCCTATTATATGTAAGGTGTACCTCACTTTAAACTACCTATCCCTGACTCCATGCAAAGATGTATCTGAATGTTTCATAGGCCTGGCAGAAGCACAAACACACAGGCATATAAGCTATTCTGCTGTTACACACTCTGCAAATAGCTTTGGTAGGACCTCCACAAGCATACCCTTATGTAGGTGTACAACACAGAAATACCAAAGGATGTAGCCATGTACTGGTAGCAACTGACTGTAACAATGCCATTGTACTAGTCCTGAAAACACCTGTGAGTTGCACAGACAAAGAATAACAGTGTAACTTCAGGCTACCATCTGGATAGGTTCACAGTTGGGAACTATGCAGACAGACCACCTGCCTTGATAAACTAACAGGTACACACCAATCCCTTAAGTCCAGTAAGATAATATACACACAATAATACATAATGCTCTCTGTATGTAAGCATCCCCCCCACAATTAAAATATACTTGTGTGTTTAGGGTCTACCAAGGGTGTAGGTAGGCATACTCAGTACTGGAATTGTCCAGTTGTCCTGAGAACCCTGTGCTAATGTCAACAATAAAAAACACAAACCCTGCAGAAGTGAGTACATTAATATTCACAGTATAACAGTTCACAAACAGTTCATGTGCTAAAAGAATACTTCTCAATAACTACATTTGTATGGCAGTTAATAATATGAGTAGAAAAGAAACTACATAGTCACATAAATTTTGTGTAAGCATTTGTAAGGGTGAGTTAAACTCTACACTGATAGCTCTGTACTGGAAGTGGCAACAGTCAGGTCAGAGTACAACATGTACATCACTGTTTACACCTCTAGCTTCATTTATAAGACGTATACCAACCTTCTGACTTACACAACAGTGTCCACAGCAAACTAGCATGGGCCCCACTCTGGCAATCTGAAAGGGCTATGCCTACATTCCTTAGCAATTTATAGCATTGGGTTGCTATGACAGTGAGTACTGCAATTTCCACACAGCAGGCTGTATGCATTTACCAAATGCTGGCCACCAATTGGTGCAGAGGGCATCACATGCACATGCGCAGATACCTATAAAAGCAGATTGCACCTACTATCCCCACATGCAATCATTACATTGCACGTGTCACCAACTCTAGAACTCCTGGAGAGTAGTAACAAACTTTAGTACTTAATAAAGAAATATTTAATTAAGTAACAAATATATACTTAATTATAACCTAAATATATTAATTAAGAAAAAAAAACTTAATTAATAACCAATAATAAAACTTAAGTAAAAACTTTACTTAATAAATAAAACAAAAGAAAAAAGTCAAAGCATACACAGACGGACCTGAAAGTGGCAAACAGGTATGTAACAGATTTGTAGTTACCGGCAAGTAGTAGATGTTTATGAATAGTACTGTACATACTCTGAAACGGGTCCCCTTCTAAAGACCGAACCGCCGATCCCCCGATGCAGAAATCACCGACGCCAGATAACCGACAGGTACGTATACCGACAGGGTGATTCGCCGACAGCGGAAAGACTGACAAGGGTAATGTGTGATCGCGACCCAGTAAGTGTGCGACAGTGACAGAGGTAGGAGTGGTCAGGTAAGTGAGTTAGGGTTAGGGTGCAGGTAGGTGAAGTGTGCGTTAGTATTGGAGCTTGGGCTAGGGGTGGGTAAGTGAGTTAGGGTTAGGGTGCAGGTAGGTGAAGTGTGCATTAGTGTCGGAGCTTGGGCTAGGGGTGGGTAAGTGAGTTAGGGTTAGGGTGCAGGTAGGTGAAGTGTGCGTTAGTGTCGGAGCTTGGGCTAGGGGTGGGTAAGTGAGTTAGGGTTAGGGTGCAGGTAGGTGAAGTGTGCGATAGTGTCGGACCTTAGGGTTAGGGTTTGGGTCAGGGCTAGTGTGTATGCTATGCAGTGTAGTGTGTTGTTTACGTTCCGTGTGTCGGTGTTATGGTGTTCGGTGTTTCGCGTTGTCGGGTTTGTGTGTTGTCGGTTTTCTGGCGTCGGTGATTTCTGTGTCGGGGAATCGTCAGTTCGGTCCTTAGAAGTAGACCCTCTGAAACATGCATATGTGGCAGCAGTAAGTATGTATGCACTGATGCCATGCATAACTACTGCCATGGAGAAATTAGTGAGTAGGTGTGTGCAGTGGGACATAACTGTGACATATGTAGCTCAGCATTATATGTCAAACATCTGAACATGTTATCTATGGTCTGTACAGTACTGCGTATAATGGCAGTTTGGGGGAGTAGTGCAAACACCCATATAAACTTGGATGTGACAGAGTAAGACATGCATGATAGTCACATAATGTGTAGCTTAGCATTGACAACTGCTGTACCAGGCTAGTATAGTAATGTAGCATTTGCCGCTATATATACTCCCTGTACTATTACTGTATGCACACATGTGACAACTGTCCATGTTGTAGCAAGGCCCAACAGGTCATCCGTGAGGTGTACAGACTTACAACAGTGTGGACCCTGTGTGTGTATGGCACACACGCATGGAGAGATATATATGTGTCTGATATATTAGCATCTGAACATGTGCATAGAGCAAGGGACATACTGCAACTGTTTGTGAAGGGTGGAAATTTATATGTTGGTGCAGGTTGTTATGTGCATATTTATATGTAGGTTGTAGTGTGTGGCAAACAAGACAGCATACAGTGCTGGCATATGACATGTGGTGTTTAAATGCCGTGGGTATGATTTGTTAGGTTTATAGTCTTCCAGATATGGGGTCCTGCTAAAGATACATGGGCTGAGAATACCTTCCATGCATTCTGCACAAGACTGCAACATCATTACATAACTGTATCCCTCTCAACATTTGCATAATTGATATTCCCACCATGAAAGGTGGATTGTATATGTGCCTATATGTATATCTATATGTACACCAATGGATGTTCATATGTACGCTCAAGCTCAGTGTTGTATACATATTGCCATCCCTTTTGTTAAAAACCCTGTACCCATGAACTACCACATAGGTGGTAGTCTAGTCAACACCGACAGTGTGATAAGAGACTACGGGACACAGGTGGACAGTAGTGTCCCTTTTGATAATCACAGTGCCACACTAGTCATGTAAACTGAGTACAGTCCACATGTCATCAGAAAAGGTGTGTCATCCATGGAAAAAGAGGTCAGTGTTCCACTCTGCTCATCAGTCATAACACCCATAATAGAGTACAATGGCCCTGTTGGTATGTACCTCAGAAGACATCCACAGCAACTGTAGACGCCAGACACATACCTCACAAAGAGTATTACCAGACTCAAACAGATGCCCTATGCAGACTGTCTTACAAAACCACAGCTACACTGTGTCACATACCGCCTACCCAGAGGCTACCTCTGCCTAACATACAAAGCTATGCCAAACCCACAGGTGTTGGACATACTCCATATAAACAGATGAAACTCCATACCAGCTGCACACTGTACTGATATAAACCTTGTAACATCAAAAAGCAGAACATGCTGGAGTGGTACATTATCAACTCAGACACATACCATACTCTGGAAATAACTACCTATCAATAGAAAATGAAGGTCCTCATTAGCAGTTGTCATGAATAATCATGATGATTGGATGTGAGATAGGAAACACAACTAGGGAATCACCTCTGTGGCTCTGCATGACAGGGGCACATGAACCTACATTACATGGGTGTTGAAGGGCAGGGTACCATATGGCTAGGCTTCCATATGCCCGACGGATAATAGCCTATTAGCTACCTAGGACCCGATAGACATATGCATGTACTTGTTGCATCACTTGCTATGTGAGGTTGATTGGGTGTGATGGAGAATGTGTAGGCGAATGTGTCAAAGATGTGTATATGTGTGACAGCCTAGTGGGAAACTGTGTATACCATGGTATGTAGTGTTGTAGCTCTAATCCCAGCAAAAGATACGTATGCTATTGCTAGGCATGAAAAGCAGTATGGCATACGGTGTGATGTAGTTCCATGGTGTTGACTGGAGTGTGCCATTGTAGGCTAAAGCAGTACATGTATGCTTATTGATTGTTAACACTAGTGAATACAAATCCCGTATGAACTGTAGTACTACCTGAAGCTGTAGGCCTAAATAGTACAGTATGGATTATATCCACATTGCTTGGAAACACAGTTTTGTTTGTTACCTGTAGTCCTCACACATTACATACCTCAGACATGAGGTTTTGTAGGTGCTGACACACAGTACTGTATGGTACACAGGTAAAACTAATCTGGGTTGCCATACCTTTGTGTCTTGTAGGTATGTCTGATGTGTGTGCGGGTATGCCTGTAACATGTCCTCGGTGGTATGTGTGTCACAGGATATAAGTGCATATCTAGCAAAATGTATAGTGTAGTACAGCAGTATGCCACCTATAGTGATGGATGTGCACATATGTTACTGAGGGGTTTGCTATCAACAAGTAGCATGGTGTACTGGTAGTACTGTAACTGTACTTTACATTCATTTCAATGGATGAAAAATGTCTGTATGCATTAGCTTCATATACACCTCCTGTGGCTAGGTGGTGCATTGTGTCACATACAGTGTGCCATGTACTGTTCTATAGTCTTACATACTGGTTTCACTTTTTTACTGTGCAGAACATGGTTTGGTATATAGTGTGTGCCAGGCACTGTCAGGCAGTTGTGGGCTGAGCAGTCATATATGGTATTAAAAGTGTGTATCTACTGACAGCCAATAGGTTGCTATATATGGCATTTCATTGATGTCTGTACTTTAGAATGTTAAGTGTGCCACATGACTTGCTCACAATTACTGTTTTATTGTCTTCCAGGGACATGTTTCACAACAGGAAACCTGCTTATTCCCCTGAGGAGGAGGAAGTCATCGTAGACGCCCTGATACACCATCACAACCTGCTGTTCTCCAGAAACAGCCAGGACCAGCATGGCCGCACTGAACTGTGGCAGGATGTTGTCCATCGGGTGAATGATGTAGGCTTGCATAACTGGACTTATGAGCAGGTACGCCATCACTGCAGAGCTTTAATCAGACATGTCTGGCAGCATGCCTCCGATGTCCACAGACAACAGCTTGCCACAGGTGGTGGTGCAGCAACACATCCCCCCCTCACCAGAGTGGAAGAGCTGCTTCTCAGCATGGTGGATCCTGGCCAACCAGTACAATAGACCTGTGTAATCATGGATGTGGGAGGCACCCAGCATGTTGATACATAGCATGCAGGTAACATGGCATATC
The DNA here is from genome assembly GCF_019279795.1 of Protopterus annectens. Taxonomy (NCBI): domain Eukaryota; kingdom Metazoa; phylum Chordata; order Ceratodontiformes; family Protopteridae; genus Protopterus; species Protopterus annectens. Next base: position 469,885,011 of record NC_056744.1, on the reverse strand, counting down.
TGTAGACTACTGTTAGCTCAATTGTTAGAACATGCATTTATCAGATGTGTATTGTGTATGCAGAAGATGTGGAGCCTGGTGTCATGCAATACTGATAATTTGGGACATAATCTGTATGCCTGTGACTGTCACCTCTTGTACTACTGTAAAATTGCAAACTCACAGCAGCAATGCCATAGTTGTTGACACTGACAAAATGTCTCATATCCTTGCAGGTCCCTCTAGTGTGATAGCAAGACAGCAGACCTATGCTGGTGAGTGTTCTACATTTAATATAGCATATAACATGTGCATGTTATAGGAGAGTTCTAGGCCATATACACATGTTAAACACCTACACATAGTGCATGCTCTGCATGTTGTCTGTGGGACTATGCACATCCCAGTAACATGAGTAGCTGCCTCAAACACATGCAATACACAGAGCATCCCAACCAATTGTGGTACACTGTAGTGGACATTGTATAGGCAGAGTCAATACACATGCACACAACATACACCACTTTGTCATATGCAGTAAGTGTTAATATGATACACATGGCGTATGTAGACACCTGCTGTAAGGTCATACTTCAGTATCCCAAGTGTCATCAACACAGCACACATACTATACCTGAGGGGTAGAGGCTTATCATGGGGCGGTGTGACACGCTTCAACACACAACACAGTCATGTTAGGCAATGCTCCCTATTGAACACCTTACATACCCATGTAACAACAGGCTGTGAAATGGTTAATGTAGCCAAAGTGGTGCAGGTCAGGTACAGCAAGATAGTTGCCAGTGTGACATACATTAGTGGCCTTGAGTGACCACATGATGCTGCCTGATGATGGCTCATGGTACTACACTACATCCAGTTACAGTAACTACAGTACTACACATAGCATTCATTGCTATACACCTGACAGTTGTGTGCATCCGGCCATGGTATGTATACCTATGAGAGATGGTGCACAGGACATTGGAAAGAGTTTCAGACTTGCACTGCAATGTTGTGTCCATGTACACATTGTGTTCCAGGGTGAGGGCAATCATTGAACAACACACATGCATCAACGACGTGTATACTGTTATCAACAAGGACTCTCTACACTCACAATGCATGCTGTTGAGCAACACACATCCTGAATGCTGACAAGTGTGATAGGACTCTTTGGCTTGTGATACTATACTCCACCATCAACCACTAATGAATATGTTACATATTGCTGTTGGTGTGTGTGTGTGTGTGTGTGTGTGTGTGTGTGTGTGTGTGTGTGTGTGTGTGTGTGTCAACTTGACTGAGTAGTGTATTTGTGTGCATGTGTGCATGTGTGCATGCGTGCATGTGTGCATGTGTTCATGTGTGCATGTGTTCATGTGTGCATGTGTGCATGTGTTCATGTGCTCATGTGTGCATGTGTGCATGTGTTCATGTGTGCATGTGTGCATGTGTTCATGTGTGCATGTGTTCATGTCTGCATGTGTGCATGTGTGCAAGTGTGCTGACATCCTGTACAGATGGTAAAGTGTGTTTCCTGTCTCCCTCTCACAGGTGATGAGGTATAGTTGGATGAGTGCAGCAGGGAACCTGAAGTCACTGCCACAAATAGTGGACGTGATGATACATGTGTTGTGGCACAGGCAGGTTTGACAGGGTATGTCGTTGGTCTGCCAATCGACAGTACACAGCTTTCCATCCCATCTATGCGCACATTCATACTGCCAATACATCCCTCAACACCAATGGCCTTAGCTGAGGAACAGCATACAGTAGGCATTGACCAGGATAGTGTGGTATCTATGGCACATGCAACCCCACACAGCAGCCATGCCCAGACAACGGGAACGGTACCACATAGGCATATGTCCAGGGGTTCTCGTGGGAGCACTGCTGGTCGTAATGCCCCTGGCAGACGTACCCCCACAAGTCTCACAACCTCAGGTATGTTCCGGGCTGTAATGCAGGCACAGGCACGTATGGAATGGTACACCAGGCAGGGATTAAGGGCGCAGAGGGCTCATAACACTGATATCAATGACAGTATCCATGACCTTGCCGGTGCCATCCGTAATTATACCTAGGTCATTGATAGACATTGGGGGAAGAAACCTCTGCAATGTAATGTCCATGCACCAGGACAGTGCAGGACGACTGAGACGTCAATGTGGACGTATGCCAGCAACATCATCAGCTGGCAGTCATCGCAGATGGCACACAAGTCCCAGCCGCTCCTGTAGTGGCAGTACCAGCCCCAGCAATGTTGGGGCTGGGCTGTCGACAGACCGTCCTAGACGACCAAGTGCACGTGGCTCTGGCTAGTCCCAGCAGGGACATGGGTGCAGTTGACATCCCTCTGCCTCTGATGATAGTACCCAGTCTGGCATAGTACCAGATACTGTCCGTGTCACCCATGCCAGGAACAGGTACTGTGTCCATGGCCGGAGACAGTGATCTGTACAGCCTGGCAGGTACAATCAGTGGCTGTCCCACAACCTCCCATATTTGGTAGCCACAAGGGGGAACTGTGTGCATGCAGACACACACACATAAACCAAACACCTAGGGCTAACACATACACACACACATCACATCAACACTGACCCATACTGTACTGTTGTCCCTCACACACACACACACACACACACACACACACACACACACACACATACATGTCGATTGGATGGGTCAATGTCGGGTTCTGGCAAACCAATAACACACCCTGTGCATATGATGAAACTGTGCCACCTCCAGTCATCTGTGACAGTGATACAGGAACAGGCTAACATGGTGCTGATGCACAGGGTGACCTAATAGCAGTGTAGCAATGTTAGCATGTTGTCAACAGTAAAGTGTAATGATATCCTTGTAGGTATATCTGAGCAGGCATGATGCATTAAAGCTATGATTATCAATGTAGTATTGTTTACACCAGTGTTAATTCCAAACATGGATTGTCCGTCCATGTGCCACTTGGCTGATGTGTGTGGTACTGGCAGCATGTGTTGGTGAGTGGACGGTACGTGTGTGATGTGTGCAGTACAGATTTGCAGGTGTACATTTGGGAACATGGTGGAGGTGCACTGTCTGCATGTATGTGCATGGTGGACACATGGGAAGGGTGACATGCCCTGTATTACACAGTGTTAACACTTCATATTTCGTATTGGTGGCCAGTATGCATTTTACTACACATATGTTACAACTTGGGTACACATGTGTATATGACATGGTTTGACACTATGCTGTGGGTGATTCTGTTAATATCGGTCATTGGTTTGCATTCTGGTAGTGTACATAATCTCAACAGCCTTATTTTAACCAATCATTAGATGAGGTTTTGACAACTGGCACACAGATGTAGGATACACAGTAGCATTTGAATCCTTCCGGTACTATACTATACCAGTTACCAGTGGTATTGACCGCCACATATTCCCGTGACCACTCCTGTTTGGCATGTGTCCATCCTAGGTACTAGCAGACACACTAGGGATATGTCCGTCTACATCTGGTAATGCATACAGGGGCCTACAATGCATTCTCCGGATTAGACACTTATCCTCCACAAGGGTAACATACAGACAGATACCTGTTGACCAACCCATGCTGTGAAGCTATAAGCCAACTATAGCATAGTCATCCACATTTACTATGCATAGTATCCTGAGAGTACCACATTGGTAGTAGCCCACAACATGTAGCAGGGATACCAATGTGTACATACAGCCACATGTGATGTCATCTGTCCTTTGATATTCACATTCCCAAAGGTATGCTGATGTCCCTCAGTGTATCACATAAGCAATAAGGGGCCTGTATGCATATCCACGGAGTTGTTGTACACCTATACTGAATGCCCATTATTGACAGACTGTGTTGTGTTTGAACATGTCTGAGATATGCCCCAGGCATGAACCCTCACTCACACTCTTCTATAGAATCTGTAATGTGTGTGCGTGACACAGATGACCTAGGGCACAGATCACTACAGTGGCTGGCTTTGTCACATACATACATATGTGACCTATGGTCTGAGAAGCAGCAGCACAAACTGTCAATGGTAACAGATGTATTCATGTAGAAAGCAGGCTTCACACCTATGAAGTGATAGAGGTCACATGTACATATATGTCTTTGCCACAAAGTTACCAATGGAGGTCACATGTACATATATGTATTTGCCACACAGATACCCGAAGTGTGCAATGCACATACTGTTGTTTTACTGATATGTCAGACAGTAGTAAAAGCTAAACCCATAACACATTGATCAACAGTGTCACACACAAACTCAGCAATTGCAGGATTCAACCCCCTACCTAACTATGTTATGATACTGAAGAGATACACATTAAGATGATGCGCTATACACTTTACTGGGAGTTTCCATTTCCACTGCTGTATTTGTGGGATATTGACATAATCACACTTGCCAAAAAGGAATGTACCTCTTTTAATGTGTCTTCCCAGTCTCCAAAAAGGCCACTCCTCTCAAAGGAAACCACACACACACCCCCACTCAGCAATTTCAGGATTCAAACCCCTACCTAACTATGTTATGATCCTCGAGAAATGCACATTAACACGACGCGCTATATGCTTTACGGGGAGTTTTCATTTCCACTGCTGTATTTGTGGGATGCTGACATCATCAGACTTTACAAAGAGGAATTTACCTCTTTTAATGTGTTTTCCCAGTCTCTAAAAAGGACACTCCTCTCAAAAGAAATCACCCCCCCCACTCAGCAATTGCAAGATTCAAACCCCTACCTAACTGTGTTATGATACTAGAGGGACACGCATTAACACAACGCACTATATGCTTTACTGGGTGGTGTCTATTTTCCTGCTATATTTGTAGGATGCTGACACCATCAGACTGGACATGGTAATGTGTGTGCACTTTGTTTTATGCAATCCCAGGAATGAACCATGTGGGTCAGCAGGTGTTAACAGCTTGAACAGAACTCCACAATTCATAGCTTGTGTGATCTATCTGTGGACAAATTGCCATTCCTTCATATGACAATACATATTTATGCACAGATTGTTGATTTTGTGGATACGACATGTGTCTGGGATGTTGATAAAGGGCTATTCAAAGTCTATGTGGGACGTGTGTAGCTCCTTTCAGTGATGTATGTCCTGGGTGGCTGCCTTGCAAACAGTCTAGCAGGTTTGGGAACCATGATATACCCATGAACATACCACAGTTGGTAGGGTTGTGTGTTTGTCGGCTTCCAATAGCTCTGTTTATGACTTCAATCATGATGGACTCCATGGCCTTGCAGTTCAGACTTCATAGGCTTATAGGACTATAGTTCCCATGGTCTGTTGTGCACCAACACTTGTGGGGTGTGCCATATGCTGCTGTAACACATTCAACAGTTTCAGATCCTGTAGAGAGGGTGAGGCTCACCAGACAGTTCAGTTGCAGGGTCTGTTTGTTCTGTAGTTCACTTATGACACATATAGGGAAACAATGTAATCCAATTGATGCCATGTTTTCGGCTTTGGGAGGAGCTGTTTACCCATTGATATGTGGTATCGACATTGACATGTGATATCTCCTGGTATGATGATAGGGCATTTTGTCAGTGGGAGGTGGGTATGTATATATGGGCCTATCTGACAGGATGTCGGCATTGTCAGTCAGGTCCAGTTGGCTCTGCCTCAGGACATATATGAGTGTACATTGCTATTTATGACATATCTGAAGGAGGTGTCATGGTTCTGTCTGGACTCCTTCACAGATAATCTTTCCAAAACACCGACAAACATGAGCACTAAACCCTTGTTATACCCTTTTACACACTTAACACCCTACTGATCCTTTGTGATCAGTCAACAGAGTATGTCATCATAATATCCTGGCATGTCCAATGGTCAGTTTTGTGTGTACTCTCCAGTCCAGCTGGTGAATATTTGAATTTTGATGCAATGTTACAACTGCCTTATGTACACAGACAACCCTCTCCTCCTCCCAACAAACTCAGATATATGTGAGAGATGCAACTATATAGACAAACAGGAGGCTGAGCTCTCTTGACCCATGACTGACACAGTCTATCAGGTAGTGAAGATAACCACACACACCACAAATCCAATAGCGACAGCAAACAAAATACATTACCACACAAAAACATATTCGGAGGCTCTAAATAAACTCTGCCTAAGCAGCAGAGACCTCCAAAGCAGACACACAAACAACTGCTACCCCACAACAATACCCACATATCACATAGTTCACAAAGTCAGTGTGCCACACAGTCACTGCCTTTAGGGCTGAAGAAGACACCTAATACACTTGTCATAGGTGACTCTTATTGTCAGACACACTAACGGCCCACTCACCAGGCTGAACAAGGGGAAGGTCACTTTGAGCTATCTGTCGGGTCCCAGCATCCGCCACATAACACATGCACTCAGGTCATTCCAAAGCAAGTACAAATATGGCTCCAACATTGTCCATGCTGGTGTGAATATCCTCAGATGTTCCTCCCTGGACTACATGACAAAAGACATAGAGTAGCTCTCTGATCATGTAGCCCAGGACAGTATGACCCTGACCTTGTGTAGCATCTTACCCTCACCAAGAATGATGTCACAGTATACAGACAAACTGATCACTTTTAACAGTTGGCTAACCTATTGGTGTCATTCAAAGGGGATCCAGTGTCTGTCAGCCTGGGATGACATGCTCAATATGCCATGTAGCTTCGCTATGGGCGGCTTGCACCTGTCACCCCTAGACTTCTGAATACTGGCTAAGGCTCTTGCCACCCCCATTGTGGCTTTTTTAAGCAAGGCTCAAAAGACAAACCCACCTCCATAGACGTTACAAGGTAAAAGAAACTAAGGGTAATGCTGCTCAACACCAGATGTCTAACCCTCAAAATGCATGCACTCAGGACTCTTCTTAGTATGGAGAATGTCGATATCTGTGCAGTAACAGACACCTGGTTCAGGCTCACGAAAGCACACCAGCACTACCAGGTTATACTTCATACCATGCTTTTCGGCCACAAGACTCAGACCGGCCAACAAAAATAGGGGGAGTATCCATATACATCACAGGTATACACACCTCCAGGTTAGTAGCACTGCACGAAGCATCGGAGACCATACATGTGCAATTAACAGTGGGCAAAACTGCCTTTCAGTTTGTAGCCTGCTACAGACCACCCTCCCAAACTCAGAAACCCCACTCAGTATTCCTGGGAACACTGGAGAATATGTAGGTCTCTCCAAACACCATTATATTGGGTGACTGCAACTACCCAAACATTGACTGTGAATACTACTCAAGCCCCAACACCCTCGCCCAACAGTTGCTAGAATATATAAACTCAAATGCTATGGCACAACTGGTCACCACACCCACAAGAGGGGAAAACATATTGGACCTGATCATCACCAACATGGGGACTCTATGTTCCGCACCAGAGGTATACCCCTCATTGGTAAGGTCAGACCATACATTTATCTCACTGGACATCCATATTCCATCCCCACCCCCATACTAGGTAATCTCTGTGAAGAACTTCTCAAAAGCAAGCATCACACTTCTCCAAACCAAGGTGGTATCCTTCAAAGACCCTGGGAGAGTGGTAAATATGGCTCACACCGCTGAATCCTTTACAAATGCATTCTATGGACACCTACTGGAATGCATGGATCGTGCTATCCCAAATAACAACAAGACTCACTCCTCCAAAGGCAGGCGGCCTGTCTGGTGGACCCTGGCCATTAATAAGCTATACAACGAAAGAAGGAGGCTACTACATGATAGAGCACAATCCCAAAAAGGGAAGGCATCTCTGATCTGTACCAGCAAAAAGCTACGATCACTCATGAATTCATCTAAGACCTGCTTCTAATGGAAAATTGCACCAGACACTAAGGACAATCACAAGACCTTCTTTAGTTATGTCAGGAACCTGGGTGGAAATTCCCAGATATGCTGTGAGTTACTGCATAATGACAAAACATACACTGAAACCACAGACATTGCTAACATGACAAAACATACACTGAAACCACAGACATTGGTAACATCCTGACAAACAGGTTCAGTGCAAATGTCTCCCCCCATCCCCCCTAAAGAGAAAATGTCCATCCCAACAGAGTGTAGCCTCCCTGACATCACAGATGAACAGGTGAGTGCTGCCCTCTCCAAAGCAGACAACACAGCATCAATGGGACTGGATGGTGTCCCAGCCTGCATCTTACACGAGCTTCATGACGAACATAACCCTCACATTAAGTCACTGTTCAATATCAGAGCCACTACAGGATATGTACCCAAGGAATGGTGTACAGCAACAGTGGTCCTGCTCCACAGAGGTGGTGCCACAATGGACCCCGGACAATATCGCCCTATAAGCCTAACTAGCCTGGTCTGCATAGCTATGGAGTGTATCATCATGGAACTCATACACATAGACATCGGGAAACTACAGACACTGGATACTACACAATTTGGCTTTGTTGTGGGCAGATCTTGCCTCTTGAACTTGTTCAACTTCTTTAAACAGTTACCAGGTCCATAGACGTAGAGGAGGTTGTCCACACAGCCTACCTGGACCTCGCAAAAACCTTCAACACAATACCCCACACGGGAATTATACATAAGCTCACCAGCTTCGATATTGACACATATGTCACAAGATGGATTGCTAACTGGATCAGGGATAGCACCCACATGGTCAGTATTGCAGGTGCCATGTCTGACTATACACCAGTTACACGTGGCATCCCACAAGGCTCAGTCCTGGGACCTCTCTTGTTCAGTATATATTTCTCTGACGTATAGGCTAACACAGGAAGAATATGGCTGACCATGTTCACAGATGACTGCAAACTGGGTGCCATAATCAACTCTCCAGCTGGCACAAACATCCTCAAAAAGGGTCTCACAGAGATGGATAACTGGTGCCAGAGCCATGGCCTACAGCTAAATGCCATTAGATGCATAGTCATCCCCTTTGAGAATAACAACGTGCCCACACATTACCACATAGGTGGTAATCCATTACGTATGGTAGGAGTTGTTAGGGATTTGGGGACACGAGTAGTTAGTACTCTCGCCTTTGACAATCACATTGCCAAAGTGGTTAGACAGACCTTCTATATAGCCTACCTTATCCCATAAGGTTTCACATCTAGATCGAGTGAGGTCATTGTGCCCCTATACTCATCAGGCCCATGCTTGGATACAATGCCCCATTTGGGATGTACCTTACCCAACACCTGCAGCAACTGTAATGGGCACAAATTACCCCACCATGTAGCTCTAGGACTCACACAGATGCCCTGCGCAGTTCGGCTAAAGTAACTCCAGCTCTACTCAGTCACTTACCGCCTACTCAGATGTGATCTGTGCCTGTTGTTTAAAGCCATGTCCAATCCAGAATTAATGGACATGCTCCACCTCAGGATATCCAAATCCCTTAGAGCTAAATGCTCCAGGGACATAAACCTCAGCACAGATATTGATAGGACATGCTGGAGGGACAGATTCCTATCCCAGAGGCTCCACTCACTCTGGAATGAGATCCCAGTCCCGCATACGCAGAGCCCACCACTGACTACCTACAGGAGACATCTTGACAAGTGGATGGGTGATCGTATGTTTACCCCTGGGATATCTTCTGGGTCCCTGCTAGACAGAGGCACAATAAACTAAACGTAAATGGGCTATCTTGTGTGACCTACTATTCACAGGCACAGTCTACTAATCTAACATGGTTGCGAAAGCCAAACACACTCTGGCTAGGCTTATACATGTCCTAGGGCAGATAGCCTAGTATCAACCTCTGAACCTATGATAATGTTCGGGATGCACATTGTTTATTGATGATACTGATTGCAGGTTTTGTTTCTTCTTTGCTTTTCCACTTTCTATGAACAACCTAAGTATCTGCAGAACATATTTGATTATGACAGGGTTCCACTATATTATATATGTGTCTGTTGTCATATAACTGTGTGCACAAGGCAGATTGGTGGATAGTGAGAGGTTCCTGGGTTAACACATGCAACTGCCAGATATGTATGGCCCACTGCTGTACTCAGACATGGCCTAAGTGTGTGAGCATGCCCAGTTTGGCCTTTCATTGTTTTGTTGCCTGACATTTGTCTCATTTATTCAAGTGTGTGAGCATGCCCAGTGTGACCTTTTAGCATGTTGCTGTCTGAGGTCCACTACATTTGTTGATGTGTGTGAACATGACCAATATTAACATTTATACTATATGTGTGTTGAAAATCAGGTTCTATTCTTACTGTAGGGCTCACCTTTGTGTCATAACTCGACAGGGATTATGCTATGCCTGCAGGGTTTCCATGAGATACTTTGCATAGACTTATCAACAGTTCTTCATACAAGCTGACCACTGAAATATTGTCATGGTTTAGTGGTTCAGTACTATGACTACAGTGCACAGTATCCTGGGTTCAAGGCCTGTCACTGCTTTATATTTTCATACTGAGCAGACCAGACTGCTTAAGGGCCAGTTAGCAAATATGAGCATGTTGGCTTTTGTTCAGCCATGCCCATCTTAAACCAAGCTTGTCCAACATTGCTCAACGTTAACCAACATTGCTGAAAGTTGCCTAATATTGCTCAACATTGACCACAGTTGTGCTAGTTAGTGTGTGAAATTTTGTTTACATAAACTGAATGGTGGTAAAAGCTGTTTATTACTGCTTTATATTGCTTAACACATGGCAATCATGCCTCAGGTGGTGCTGCAGGGCTGCCTATGTCAGGTGCACATACTACACTCCCTATACATGTTTGAAAACAGGTAGTGTCAAGTTAGGCATCCTTTTTACTATATGTGCATGTCAGAGAGAGGTATCATTTATAGGGTTCCTACTGAGCCAGTGTATGTGCTATGCGTTGCCTCTTTGCCAAGGCCAAAGCATACTAGGCACGCCACCTTCTGCCTACTAGGGCAGGCTCAGGTTGTTCCTCCTCCGAGTCACGCTCTGCCTGTGATGGACTTGGCAATGGTGGGGGGCTGTTTTGCCTGGGCCTATGCTGGTCCTGCTGCAGCTGTTTTCGCAGGATCATATTATGTAGCATAGCACATACCATGACAATTTGGGTACATGTAGTTGGTGAGCACTGCAAGGCTCCACCAGATGTGTCCAGGCACCGGAACCATGACTTGAGCAGCCCAAACACACGCTCGATTACATTTCATGTTTGTGCGTGTGCCTCATTATGGCATTCCTGTTCAGGTGTGTGTGCGTTTATGATGGTTGTCATCAGCAACGGCTCCAGTGCATAGCCAGCATCCCCCACTAGGTGACCTTGAGGGATGTCCCCATTGGCAAATGTCTGGTACAGCTGTGTCAGATGCCAGATATGGGAATCATGGTAGCTTCCAGGGCAGCCAGCACACACATTCAGTATTATGCCCTGGGCATCACACACAACCTGGCAGTTGATGGAGGAGAAGCCCTTGCGGTTGAAGTAGACCCTACCCCGCTCACTGGCTGGTGCTTTGATGCGTATGTGCGTGCAGTCTATTGCACCCACTACCTCAAGTTATTCTGTTATTTGCTGGAAGAGACGCATATTGCTAGCCAGTACCTCATGGGAATTGGGGAATTATACATGATCACCGACATGTGCTGACATGGCATCCAGGAACTGGTGCAGTACCCTGGATGCTAATGCCTGTGATATCCCCATCATATCACCAGTTGGTCTCTGGAAGGTACCTGTTGCTAATATTCGTAGGCCAACACATACCTTGGATTCCACTGGGATGGGTTCCCCTCTGTTGGTTCTCTGTGTGTGAGGCGTGGCCTGCACAGCTCAACAATTTGCTGCATCAGGTCTCTGTCCACTCTATAACGTTCCACTATCTCCAGCTCATGTAGCCCCTGATAGGTTACCCTGGGCCTGTACACTCTTCTCCATCTCCTCACTGTGGATTATCCAGCAGCATTCGCATTGTCACCACCCTCAGTATGTTGCATATGTCACCTTATAACAGCAATGGCAGCCCCTAACATTTCTTTGTCTCAGTAAAGCTTTTTCAGTTTTCACTTCTATTAGCTTACTGCAGTGTTGCAGTGTCTCTGAGAGAAACATAGTGGAATGTTGTTTGCAGAGTTTTAAGTGCTGGGCTGGGCTAGTGTACTGCCTGTGTAATTGCCTGATTCTGATTGTTTTCACCTGCTAGCTCTGCTAGTACTCCCTGGTTAACTTACTACTATTTGTTGTGCTTCCTTTTCCCTTTCTGTTTCCTCAGGGGGCAGCGCCGTGCACACAAGTGCAAACATGCGCACACCAGCTCACACGCGCGCGCACATTCTTACACGGACTAAAACTTGCTTATTCTTGCTAAAACATCCGCACACAGGTGCAAACGCATTTACACAACTTTAAACAACCTTACACATGCTTACTTCAGCTTAAACGCGTGCACACAGGTGCACACACGCACACACAGTCTTACTCGGAGGTACGGGTGTGCACACGTGTGCAAAAAACGTTGTATGCACTTCAACGAGAAACTTTAGTGTTATCCACGGCATACACCTTCAATTTCTTGCCTTTAGCTAGGGTACCTGTTGACACACCTCTTCCAGTGATGAGAACTGACAGCAAACACATGCCACTCTGCTCCAATGAGCTTCACTTCTTTCATACATACCCCCCTCATGATGTCACCTATCTTCTACTCTGATACTCCCCTTCTCCTACTCCTACACTCCACTGACTGTGCTCATTTGCTATGTAAACTTGGGATTCACTATCCTTACCCTCATTTGCATAGGATTGCCTACTAATGCTTGGTTACATCTCTTAGACTGTGCTTCCCCCCTTAGCAACCTCTACTCGGTATCCATGTTGTCTTCGGACTGCCATTCCCTTGCATTATAATTTAAGAATTACAATAAAATCCACATTTGTGGATTTTAATTATTGGTTTTCTGATTTTTAGAGTGCAGCGCGTTTGCGCGGCGCTGCACTATGCTTAAACATCGGCGATCGGGATAAAAAAAACTTATTTTATTTTTATTTTGCATCGGTGAACATTGTCAATGGTCATATTTTTAGCCATTGGCATGCTTCCTCAACTGGATGCATCCTTTTTTTGGAGCTGTCACGGCTCCGTTTTGCTATTTGCAGTACCGTACTCAGTTGTCAATGGAGTACATTTCTGCAAATAACACTACTCTTACTCAGACAGGTTCGGGTTTCCTGGATCGCAAATTTACCTCATTTGCATAGCTTTCACCTGCAATTGAGGTAATTTGCATATCCAAGCCCTGTCCGTGTAAGAGTCGTTTTAGGAGCTCTGTTGCACACCCATACCGGCTGTTCCTGGATCGCTCGGCGGACATGTTGGCTGCATGGAGTCTTACTCTACTCTTAGACTCCATGCAAGCCTTTGTGAATCCGGCCCATTGTCAAACATTACAAAATAGTTTTTAAGAACTAACTCCATCAGACTGGTGAGCAGATTAATCTTGTCTAACTTAATATTCCTATATGGCAGATTATATCATTAAACCATACTAGGCCTTCATCTTGTGGAATTACAAAAAATATGTTTGTAACATCAATAGTTTAAAAGATTCCATTGGGAACAAACTTTAATTTATTTATTTTAGCAAAAAAAATCCCAGGAATCCCTGCATATTTGTAGAATACTGTCCACACTTGCGTTTAACGTGCCATCAATAAACTTAGCAATGGAGTAGATTTATGTTCTTCTTCTATCAACAATTGACCTGAAGTGGGGTGTATTAATATACTTAATATATTTTCGGCAAGCCAGAAATAATAACCATTGCTGGTGCATAATTTTGTATGAAATTTAATTATTTTTCATTCAACTGTCCCTGCATGAGCATATCATAAACTATAACATCAATTTTTCTATAGGCAGTTACAATCTCATTTTTACTAACCAGCACAGAGCCATCACCACTTAGTAATGTTCACGTATTTCTCTTATATTGTTCTTTTTCCATTATCACCTTCCCACAACCTTTGTCAAGTTTCATTATTGTTATGTTAGAGTCATCAGCAATTTCTTTAAAAGCAGCCTTTTATTCACTACTAAGATTGTGAAAATGGTTAGTTTTTTCAACAAATTTCTTATTTCCATTTCTGCAAGTTTTTCATACAAATGTATGAGATTGTTCAAAGGTGGATTGAAACAACTGTTTTTTTTCTGAGCTCACAGACAGGGTTAGAGTCATTCACCAGGAACCAAAGAGCCAGATTCAACTTTTGTCTGAACAATTTACCATCAATTAATGATTTGACAACATTAACTCTCCTAGTAGGACAGTAGCAAAGGACAGGTCTTTATATAGAACATTTGCATGACCAATATTAATGTTCCTACTAGAAAATTCATAGACACTGAAATCACCTAAAGAATTCTTAATAATATTAACATTGTCAACATCTCTTATGTCAGTCATTTCCTGAAATTGTACTTGTTCCGATAACCTTGTTTGGGTCTGGTCCCTCTCTCTGCAGTAGTGCTCACTGCCTTGCTGGACATTTTCTTGCTGTTGTCTAATCTGAACCCTTTCGGACCATTTTAATACTAAAGGGGTTGACTCATTCACTTGTAGGGAAGTAGCCATGTCGTCCATCTGTGTCCCATTAATATTCTGGTGTAGTGTGGAAAGGTGAACGCCATCACCGACTAGTGGTCTTGGATAAGCCTCCCCTCTTTGGTAGCATTCTACAGCCCTTTTAAACTTGGAGAGTTTTCTTTGATAAATTTATTGACATGAATGGTTTACCTGGATTACAATGTTATCATAATTACTAGAATAATTTTCAAATAATAAATCACTCTTAATAGAGTGGCTCAAAGAATCAAATTCATCAGAGACCTGCTCTAACATAATATTGTTATGTTTAATAATAACGTTGAGCAACTCTGAACCAGGTCTGTCAAAAACTGCTGCTAAATCTTTGTAATAGTCAGTGCCTGCAGTTACACCATTTGGAATCTTCCAAAACTGTAAACCTTTAGGTATAACATTAGCCTCAAGGTTCTTTTGTAAGTAACAAATGGCAACTTAAATTAGATGCAGCAACATTTCCTGGGCTTAATGAGGGTGTTTCAGTTAGTTCAGTTCTCAAGCTACAGTTTTTAAGAGGCTAATTGATCCTGTTTAGTTTGATGCCATTCACTGGTACTTTTTCAACACAAGTGTTTTATTTTTGGTATTTACAAATTTTTTGTCTGTGTTAAAGTCAGTTCTGAAGGAAGTCCTTAACTGCTTGATTTGAATAAAGTATTTCTTCTACCATTCTCTGCAAGTCTCCATATCATTTTGCTACCACAGGATTGTTCTTTCTTTGGTTTGTTCAATCTTCCTGTGGTTTTTCCCGATTTGTGTTTTGTCATGTCCTCCAGTTCTGGAGATGGAGTAAGCAATGGCTTCCTTCACAATACAGGTAGTGCAGGAAGCTAATATGTGACTTGACTAGTTTGGTAAAATGGATGACTCACAAAATGGCCCTTGAAACAGATGGGCCTTTTGAATCAGCTGCAAGTGCTAGCAAGAGTGCCAGCAGTCTTGGCCTTCCATTAACCCAGGTTACAGTACATTCTCAACCTTTGTTTGAACCTCCTCTGGTTACAGCTGACATTAACTCTGCCTCCAGTAATGATGGAAGTTTTCTGGCTAACATGGACTTTCAGGCTTGGAAAACTAACCAGTTTGATTTTGGTTCATCACCATCAGTACTTCTTTCTCTGACACGAATAAAGGTACTGTACAGCTACAACTTCCTTTCAGGGGCAGCTTGTGCTATCGGACTGCTGGACTGCAGCCCTCCCACCTAGAAAAAACAAAAGAAAAAAAAATCTGTGAAACAAAAAATCAAGTCCCAACTCCTTTGCGCATGCGCGGACACATTGGCGAACTCAGACTGCCTTTATCAGCAGTCTGGATGCAGACAAGGAGGTACCCAGCAATCTGTGCTGTGAGATACCCAGAAAGCTGTGCGGTGACAACCACACAGAATAGAGGAGCTCTGGAGTGCTTTCCCTGCAGGCAGGGCCAATGAGGGGTGAGCTGAGAAGCTCTTGCAGGGATTTCGCTGCGCGGGCTTCAGGAGTGGAGTATACTGCTGGACGGGATTTTGCTGGGTGGGCTTTGGGAGTGGAGTATACTGCTGGATAAATGGTCGCTGGCTGGATGGGCTTCGTACATGTTCATGAAACAGGTAGGTGAAGGCTTCGGTGTGTGTGTGTGTGTGTGTGTGTGTGTGTGTGTGTGTGTGTGTGTGTGTGTGTGTGTGTGTGTGTGTGTGTGTGTTTGTGTGTGTGAGTGTGTGTGTGTGTGTGTGTGCACACGTGCGTGCAACTGTGCATACCAAAGACAGATCAGTGTTGATGAATTAAAAAGGCATGTGGGGGGGGGACTTAACAGACCAACATTGCTTATAGGAAGTTTTGAAAACAGTGTTTAGTTTCTGCGATTAGACTGATGTTGTGAGATCCTACAATACACATTTTTAACAGCAACTAACTTTAATGAAACATCATAAAATCCATATACTAACCCCATGGTTTGCATGCATCATTGAACACTTTTGACAACATATACAGGTTCAGACTAGTGTATCACAAAGCAGATGCCTCAAAGGTATAAAGCAGAATACATGCTGTATAATTTATCTAAGCAGTCAATAAATGTGGTAACAGTTTGTCTGATGGCTCAGAAACACAAACAAGGTAAACTATATACTGGCAGCCATGGAATGTCTACAAAATGTCTTTTGTAATACAGACAACTATGAGAGTCTGGCTTCTGATTCTGACCTGAACCAAAAAATGCAGTAAAGATGTAACTGTGAGTTTTACATTCTATTTTTTGTCTAAGCTGAAGTTTATTCTTTTACTTATCAGGACTTGTATGACTGGGTTTCTGACTTCTGATGGGTAACCAACTTGAAGGGCCAAATCTCTTTGTTGAATTGTGTAGTTTTGTACTATAATCATGTACTAGAACATTCTAAAATCAGTAGTAGCAGAAAGTCTGTAACAGGCTTACCAATAGAATCTGAATGAGTGGGCGTTCTATAACCATGTAAAGACAATGTGCCTATTGTCTGTTGCTCTGTCCATATGAAACAAGCTGGGTCTGGTGTAGTTTCTTTAAAGTCTATCATTTGCATATTAATCTGATGTGTGTGAAGGCTAACAAGGGAACAATGTTGTATACCTTCCCACCATTCAGTACTATATACTGAATGTTCTCAGAGATATGGTGGTTCCCGTCTTTATTCCACTCCAAAAGATACCTGTGAAAAAAAATGAAATATATGCTTAGTCTGACTTCCTGATGAGTATTTCTCTGCTCAGTGGAGATTGTTTTTTTGTTTCAGGATATCTTACAACCAGTCTTACCAATACCTGTACAGTTTTTCTAGCATCTCCCAGCTGTATGCATAGTTTGGTAACACTGATCAACCCCATGTCCATACTTCTATTAAAAAATATTATGGTAGGCACATTATAGTATACATGTCAACCTCTTAGTGCAAGAAATTTGGAGAGAGCCTAAAATAATGGGATTCAAAGGCCCAAAAATAGGGACAGGTTTTAAATACTGCTCTTATAAAGTTGTTAGAACAACAGGCTTTGTTTCTGCATATATTTTCTGAATAGTATGAAACTGAAATATCTGTCATTATTTAGTGACTTCGATCCTCAGTGATTTGCCAGAAAAACATTTTATGAGGAACAGACCAAAAATTTGGACAGTTGAAAGATATGCCACATAGTCTCTAAACCTGCTTAATACCTCACCTCTTATCAACAATACTGGCATTTTCTGCCCTACCAAGTTTCTTCCCTCAAATCAATTTCTTTGAATTTCTAGGCATTAATCACATAATCTGATAACCCACTAATGATCACCGTTCAATATCTACTAATGCATACTTATCATTTATATTGTTTTATTTGCCTTTACTTTCATATGAATGTAATCTAATTAGCAAACGTGTTGTGTAGTTGTATATTACTGAAAGCCTGCTTAATAATGTTTAAAATTAGTGCTGCCACCTATCCTTTTCCGGACTATCCAGAAATCAAACCGATTGTCCGGTCATCTGGAAAAACACTGAGCAAATCATTTAGGAATGAAGTCATGAAAAAAATGACAGACATTGAGTTTTAGACTCCATAGCCTTCAGAAAAATGCATGCTAAAGCAAGACATGTTAATTCTATATCACTGTCTAAGTTTATACAACAGCAATTTTTAGTACTGTTTGTATGTTTCCCCGATATATTTGGCCTTGTCCAGATTTCCTGCATTAATAGGCTGAGAGGTACATGCAAATAAATCACTTTATAGAATTAGGCATATCCAAACCTCTCAACTATCTGCAATTTTGGCTCAAAATGTTGCTCTTCTCCTAATAATCCCTCTGCAAAATGGCAATTATGGAAGAAAACATGGAGGGTTTACAACTGATGAACAACTGTAATGATCAGAGTAATAGATTAGTTTTACTTCAGAAATGCATGTAGATCCTCTTATTTTGTCAGCTGCTCAAGTTAACAGCACTAATATTAAAAAAGTGTCCCTTCTTTGACAGGTTCCCAGCTGTATTGTGTGGCTATTTTATATATTTGCATCACATTTTTGGTTCGTTTTTCATAAAATTGTATTTTCTGACAAATTAGTGGCAAATAATTAAAGATTGAAATTAGAAAATAATGACAGACATTTGAGTTTCAGATTTCATACCCTTCAGAAAATTCATGCTAATGCAAGACCTACTACTATTCTATTACCTTTCTAAGTTTATAAGAGCAATATTTAAAATTGTCCTTATTTATGGGCCTTTGTCCCACTTCTATGTATGGCTTTGTTCAGATTTCTTGCTCTGAGGTTCAGAGGTATGACAAATGTGTCAGGGCCATCACAGTCATCCAGACATTTCAAATTGTGACATACTTGTTGCACCCCACTCCCCCATGTAGTGACTCTGGATGTGTCCAAGCAAGGCAAGGAGCAGTTATGCAGTGTAAGTGAGCAGAGTATCCCCCCATCCAAGGTAGACAAGTACTACAGTGGCTTTTCATTTATCCTTGATTTTGCAGAATGTTCTGTCATATTTTTATACTATTGATTTATGCTTATTATTCAGAAAATGTATGCTGTTGCAGTGCCCTGTTGCTCTGTGTTTAAGTAGCAATGCTTTAATGACCATCAGATAAGCTTGCCTGAGATTGTAAAATGCAAGTAAGCTTTAATTACCAACATTGAAAGCCTTTTTGTTGCCATGCAGAGAATATTTACATAACTAGATGACATATAAGCCTTAGGTATTGAAATGCACATGACAGTATTTGTAATAATGGACAGGGTTTCAGTATTTTCTGAAGCTCATTACATTTGTTGGAGACTTGCAGTCATCTTTGCAGGCTTTATCTGTAAACTAAACAGAATGCCAGTATATCATGTGTGGTCCATAACCTGTGCAGTAATCCTTTAAGTAATTTATCTTGAGCTTGTTTCTTGTTTGCTGTTCATTTTTTTAGTTTGAGCATGTTTTCCCCATGAATCAAGTAGATAATTCTTGTCAGGCAGTAGGTCTTTTTTGGATAAGAAACATTTTTACAAGTGGGGGTATCACAGAGATTGCTACTTTCAGCATGTTATTTGGTACTTTTATAAAGCTGAATCTTCTTCTTTCAGCTTTTTCCCGGTTAGGATTCACCACAGCGGATCACCTGTCCACTCTTGATTGACAGTTGAGCTTTCACGATGTCGAATTGCCAGCCTTTCACAGAAGGCATATACACGCATGCACACACTCATGCCTAGGGCCAGTTTAGAGTATCCATGTCTTTGAGATGTGGGAGGAAACTGGAGCACCCAAAGGAAACTCACATGACCACAGGGAGGACATGCAGACTCCACACAGAAGGCACCCCAGCCGTGGATCAAACCAGAGAACCTCTTGCTTTGAGGTGACAACATTAACCACTGCACCACCACGGCCGCCCTTCTGAATATAAATTATAATTAGAACTGCAGTGCAAGAAGAAGTGGTTTGAGTTGAGTGTTGCTTGTTTTTTTTATACTTGATTTTGACTGGCATTCCAGTAATGTATTTAAAAAATAATTTATTTTTTTATGCCTCACAACCTTTTTGTTTCCATCTCGATATTAAGTAAGCTGTCATGTAGCCGTAGCCAATGCATTGAAATATTTTTTTCTTCTACACTTCATTTTGTATTGCTTGGACTCTTGTAATGATGGTTTGGTACCCAGGACAGTGTATTTAATTAAAGTTACAGTTGTTGGGGTTATGAGCATAGCCCCCCCACCCTTTCTAGTTGACCCCACCCCTTCCCATTGGCCCCACCCATTCAGCTGTCTCCTGCAGCCCCCCTTTGATTTGAAGTCACCAGCCGCCACTGCTTCCTTTATTTGATAAACTGCTGCTAAGTTTTAAAAAAATACAGTTAGACAATAGTTGCTTACAAAAGAACCTTGAAGCTAATGTTATACCTAAAAGGTTACATTTTTTGAAGATTCCAAATGATATAACTGCAGGCACTGACTATTACAAAGATTTAGTAGCAGTTTTTGACAGAGCTGGTTCAGAGCATCTCAAAGTTATTATTTAACATAACAATATTATGTTAGAGCAACTCTCTGATGAACCAATTCTTTGAACTGCTCTATTAAGAATGATTTATTATTTAAACATTATTCTAATAAATATAATAACATCTTAAACCAGATCAACCATTCATGTCAACAAATTTATCAAAGAAAACTGTCCAAGTTTAAAAGGGGCTTAGAATGCTACCAAAGATGGGAGGCTTATCCAAGACCACTAGTTGGTAATGGTGCCCACCTTTCCACACTACACCAGAGTATTAATGGTGCACAGATGGATGATATGGCTACCTCCCCACAAAGTGAATGAGTCAATCCCTTTAGTATTAAGACTTAAGTATTAAGGGTTCGAAACAGACAACAGCAAGAGAATGTAATGCAGGGCAGCTACTACTATATATAGAGAGAGGGATCGCACCCAAACAAGGTTACAGGAATAATTTCAGGAAATGACTGATGTTAGAGATGTTGACAGTGTTAATATTATTAAGAATTCCTTAGGTGATTTCAGTATCTATAATTTTTCCAGCAGGAACATTAGTAGGAACTTCTTATTGTAACAATTGTTAATGTCTGTTATGTACTTTGCAGATAAAGATTCTAATTGTCTACTGATGTACTATGTTCTTTATCTGTAACTATGTTTGTAATTAATTGCTATGTTAATCAAATTGTTAATCGCTACGTAAATCCAATGTAACTACTGTCTGTATATTTTAACTGTAGAGCTTTTCTATCCGGGCCTCCGCTGAAAATGGACCTACGTCCAGTCGGGCACTCCCAGTCAACAAATGTAAATAAATAAATAAATAAATAAATAAATAAAATAAATTGATCATGCAAACGTTCTATCTAAAGGACTGTCCTTTGTTCCTACTAGAAGGGCTGATTAATTGGTGTCAAATTGTTCACACCAAAGTTGAATCTGGCTCTTTTTTTCCAGGTGAATGACTCTAACCCTATGTGAGCTTAGAAGAAATAATTGTTTCAGTCCACCGTTGAACAATCTCATACATTTGTATGAAAAAAATTGCCAAAATGGAAATAAGAAATTTGTTGAAAAAAGGTTGTAACAACCATTTTCACAATCTTAGTAGAGAAGAAAAGGCTTCTTTTAAAGAAATTGCTGATGACTCTAACATAACAATAATGAAACCTGACAAAGGGGGTGGGGAGGTGATAATGGAAAAAAAGCAATATAGAAAACATATGTTAACATTACTAAGTGGTGATGGCTATGTGCTGGTTAGTAAAAATGAGATTCCAATTGCCTATAGAAAAATTGATGTTATAGTTTATGATATGCTTATGCAGAAGCAGTTGAATGAAAAATAATTTAATTTAATTTCATACAAAATGATATGCCAGCAGTGGCTATTATTTTTGGCTTGCTGAAAATACGTAAGTGTATTAATACACCCCCCTGCAGGCCAATTGCTGAAAGCAGCAGAACAAAAACCTACTTCATTGCCAAGTTTATTGATAGCAGGTTGAAAGCAAGTGT
The DNA here is from genome assembly GCF_019279795.1 of Protopterus annectens. Lineage (NCBI taxonomy): Eukaryota > Metazoa > Chordata > Ceratodontiformes > Protopteridae > Protopterus > Protopterus annectens. Next base: position 469,862,868 of record NC_056744.1, on the reverse strand, counting down.
GGACAGTATTCTACAAATATGCAGAGATTCCTGGGATTTTTTGGCTAAAATAAATGACTGTTTCTTCCAATGGAAACATTTAAAATATTGATGTTACAAACTTATTTTCTGTAATTCCACAAGATGAAGGCCTAGTGTGGTTTAATGATATACCTGCCATATAGGAATATTAAGTAATGACAAGATTAATCTGCTCACCAGTCTGATGGAGTTAGTTCTTAAAAGCTATTTTGTAATGTTTGACAATGTTTATCACAAACAAAGCATGGGTGTGGTGATGGGCACTGGCTGTGCCTCAAGCTTTGTAAATTTAGTTATGTCATACTGGGACAAAGAATTTTTCTTTGCCAGTTAATTCTGTAAAAGCTGGAGTTTCTATTGTCATTACTTATATGACATCTTTGTTTTATGGCATGATACTGAGTCTAAGTTAAAAAGAAGTTATGTACCTACCATAACATTCCATGTGAGTTGTCCATCTCACCTTCATTCTTTACTGATGGGTTTGGAACCGATCCTCAGTTCTGACTCAGACCAGGGCTGGCCTTAGCTGAAATGGCGCCCTAGGCGAAGTAGTGCTTTGGTGCCCCTTAAGCCCCACTCATAGCCCCACCCACATCATACTCATGATATGTCCATGATTTTGGACCTTCGTGCTTCCATTATTTTTGGCACTGACCAGAATTCATGTACAAAAAGGTATTCAGCACAGTAGCCCATTCATGTTTGTATGGTTTGTATCGGGTGTGCAACAAGCAGCCTAGGGTCCACAGTCCAGCCCACCTAAGCAGTTTATCTGGCATACTGTATGCCTCATAAACTGCTTTGACTGTGCAGGTTCATGCCAGACATGACAATGAAGCCATCCACACATGTTGAACATGGCCATCTCATACATTGCAAAGTAAGGTAAGTGGCCCTCTTAACCAAACAAGGTTGGAAATGCACAGCTTATGAACACTGTTGGTAGAATGAGTTTTACTGACCCAACTGCAGCTCACGTTTTAAATAACTCAGGTTTTCCAGAATGTTGAATGCTAGTTACACAGACAAATGGGAAATGGGTCACCCCCCAGTCAGCTCATTTCCAGGGTAACAAAAGTTTAACCTTTGAAGTACAGTACAGTCATGAGCTCATCCAGAATTCTCACATTAAGACTACTGAAAAGCCTGACTATGAAGTTTGATGCAAATATTACATGCTTTCACTAACAAGAAAGACAAATGGTGATAGAGTGTTTTTTCATAGTACCCCTCTCTCCCATACCTCTCGGTGAAAGAAATGTCGACAATGCCAAAAATAAGTGGGGAGGGTAAAAGGTCCAAAACTAGGGACAGATTTTAAATATTGCTCCTATAAACTTAAAAAAATCGCTAGAACAGGTTTTGCATTATTATGTATTTTCTGAAGGATATGCAGTCTGAAACTCAAATATCTGCCATTATTTATTGACTTCACCTCTCAGTTATTTGCCAGGTAACTGTAAATTTTATGAGAACATTCCAAAAATCTGCACATTCTGTGAACATCTGGAGTTGAGAGTTATGCTCTTTCCCACAAAGGATGTTAGATAACACCCCCCTCCATATGCCTTGTGATTGGAATTGGACATTTCTAAGACTAACACAGTCAAAAGAGGAATAAGCAGATCTCAGCCTCTGTACAGAGTTTGGAATTTTACATACTTAATAACACAAACCAGAAGCAGTCTGCCATGACAAAAATGGGAAAAAATAAAAAGTGACCATTATTATGAGAAGCTGTCTCTGCAGCATTACAGAAAATCAGCCATTTCACTGGCCAAACAGTCATACACCCCTCCTCCAGCTTCCCAACCCCAACCCTTTCCCTAGAACATAGCTTTCAAGGGTCAGCTACTGCAGTAGGATAAGTGCTACTTGCAAAATAAAAGCTCCTATGAACCAATGACTGTCAAGACCCGTGCAGCCCATTTAAATTGCACATATCACTTGGTCTTTGTCACACAAAGAAGCTGAACTAATAGGGAGTATACCTCTCAACTGTCCAGACATTTGCAAATTTTTGTCTGTTTCTCATAAAGTTGCATTTTTCTGACAAATTGCCAAGGATTGAAGTCACAAAATAATACCATTTCAGTTTCAGACTTCATATGCTTCCAAACTTTCATGCTGACACTTTGCCCCGTTATTATTTACATCTTTGTCCAGATTTCTTTCACTGAGAGATTCAGAGATAAGAGCGGGAGGGGAGGACATATCTCAACCTGCTATCTCCAAAACGATAGACATAACAAGTGGGCAAACATAACTATTCATAAATTTGGGACACGTCCAAGGATAAATCAGATAATCCAAACACAAGTAGGGGACACTTAAAATATTAGTGCTATTAACTGTAAAACGTAGAATAGTTCCACAAGCCAACAACTTCAACGAGGAAGCTGACAGTATGGTTAAAATGTGGTGTTCTTTTGATGAAGTAATATGAAGCAGTGCAACTTACCATGGATATCAGAAAAACAAACCCTAGTTCTACACTGAAGTGCTCTATCGCACATTCAGTACTATGACGAATATGCCTTTTTCAAACCTATAACAAGGAAGGATCCTTCTAATGAGGTACACTTAAGAAGTTTGGGGGATGTGACTTTCAGACTCTTGCTTGGCTGAAAACGGGTAGATTGAAATTTGCAAGAGCATTATAATAGCATACTATTTTCTGCACTGACCTGTTCAACAGCCTGCAGTTATGATAACAAACCCAAAACGTCAGATTCTAGAAATAACCATGTTGGAGCCTTACAGATCACTGTTCCTCCCTTCTCCTGTGTACTGTAGCTTACAGTTATGTTAAGGGCAAGGGGCAAATAATAAATGGGCAAAACGTCTACTGCGAAAATCTGGACAGTTGAGATACATGGACTGGCTCCTTACCTTTGGAGCTTAACAAAAGCTCAAGTGAGGCAGAGCCAATAATTAAACTCCATTGGAGTGCTTCGTTCACCACTTGCAAGAGAAGTTTCTTCTTAGTACAATCTTCAAGCCACCAGTTGCAGATTCACAAAATGTGCACACTAAAACATTCAGACTGCCACAACCTTATTAATGAAGCATGGGATGAGAAGCTGGCGTGAACAGAATCTTATGCCAGCAGGCAGCAGCTCACACTGGAGGAGTCGCCGGAACATCAGCACAGTAAAAGCATCACTGATTGGATGCTATAATAATAGTCAGTTATCCCAGCCACTGACTGATTGTGTATTGCTGTAGAGGGGGGGGGGGGGGTGGAAGAGCAGAGCAGGAATCAGGCTCTGTTATGTGCCTATTGGATGGACTAAGGAATTGGGGGGAGGGTACAAACATCTTTGTACAGTTAGGATGAACTTGGAGACAGGACGCCAAGATGAACACAGACTTTACATGGTGGAAAAATTAATTAATTAAAACAAATAAGTAACTAAAAATCGCGCTCTTTACCAGCCTCACCTGTACGGCAACCTAGGTGGTCGCCTAGTTCGCCTATGCCTAAGGCCGGTCATGATTCAGACATTTAGTAAAGCTCGAGGTCTTCAACTAGTTCACGGCTCACTCCCATGATGCTGCAGGGCATTCCCCAGATCTTGTTTGCTGATATACAAAAAGCTAGTATGTAATCAAATAGACTTACATAGAGAAAAAAGGAATTATCGCAAGCTGGTAAGCTAAGAGAAAAGAGTCAAAAACCATTAGGTGGCAAATTGTGACCTCTCTTTCCTCCAGGAGCCAAAGGAAGGGAGTTAGGAGGGTGTGATGTAAGAATGAAGGCTAGATGGACAACTCACATGGAACATTATGGCAGGTACATAACTTCTTTATGTGAAGTTGTCCTATCTCGCCTTCATTCTTTACTGATGGGACAGCTTCCTTAGCAGCATTTTCTTGGGTGGCTCATGGGAGTATATTCTTCAGAACAGTGGACCCAAAGCAGGCCCTGTCCCTAGAGGCTAAATCTACTTTATAATGAGTGATAAAGGTATGAGGTCTCACCCAGGTAGCTGCTGTTGCACAGATAGTATCTATTGGTAGTTTAGCACGAAATGCAGAGGAGGCAGAAACAGCTCTTGTAGAATGAGCTTTTACCTTGTCTGGTAGCTGTTTATTTACTGTTATAAGTTAACAAAATGCAGTCTGACAGCCACCTCGATAGAGTAGTTTTTGCTGCAGGCATGTCTTTTTTGCATTCTGAGAAGGATACAAATAGTTGGTCAGGTTTCCTGATTTTTGTCCTAAGTAGATAGAAACGCAACTATGAACATCAAGTTGGTGAAGAATATATTCTGCCTTATTGTCATACTTGGGAAAGAAAACTGGCAAATGTATAGACTGGTTCAAATTAGCATCTGAACATACTTTTGGTAGAAAAGTGGGGTTTGTTCAGAGTGATACCCTGTCATTGTGGAACAACAAATATGGTGGTTTTATAGATAAGGCTTGTAACTTCGAAACTCTTCTGGCTTATGTAATTGCCACTAGGAAAATGGTCTTTTATATTAAGAACTTTAAATCACATGATGCTGATGGCTCAAAGGGAGAAAGAATAAATCTTGATAGTACCAGTTTTAGGTTCCATGGTGGTAGCGGAGGCCTGGTGGGTGGTCTTAAAAGAATAGTGCCTCTGAGGAAAAACCTTTTATAGTCTATGGGACATAATGTTTGGACCTTCATTCCCAAAGTGAAAATTTGTGATTGCTGTGAGTTGTACTCGAATAGTAGCTGCAACTGCCCCCTCATTAAACAGTTTTGTCAAGAACTCTAGGATGGAAGATATGAGTGCTGAATAAAGATCAATATGATTTTGCTGTGTTCAGACTGAAAATCTTTTCCTTTTGCTGAGGTATAATCTTCTGGTAGATGTCTTGTGAGAAGAAATCAGGAAACGTTGTGCTGCAGATGAAATGTTTTGTAGCCTGGCTATATTTGGAATTGGAGCAGCCAAGCTGTCAACTTGTGGGTCTGAAGGGATGGAGGAAGAGTTCCCGATGAATGGATCAAGAGATCCAGAACTGAGGCCAGAGTCCAAGGCTTTCCTGAAGATGAGGCCATAGGAAGGGGAACCAAATCTGTTAAGGCCAGTAAGGGGCTATCAGCATTAATGTCCTTCCCAACATACTAGCTTTCTGAAGAACTTCGGGTATCAATGGAAAGGGAGGGAAGGCATAGAGGAGACCCAGGGGCCAATCATGTACAAGTGCACCCGCTGGGAATTCCCCCAGAGGGGGTTTAGGGCAAAGTAGTTTCTGCATTTTTTTATTCATGGATGTGGCAAAAAGATCACAGCAAGGCTTTTCCCATTTCTGGAAAATCATTTCCACCACTTCTTGTTTCCGGGACCACTTATGAGGCATTAGAATTGCCCTGCTGAGTTTATCTGCTATTGTGTTGGATTTTCTCAGGATGTGCATTGCTATCAGAAAACATTGGGAAGACATCACCCACTGCCATACTCTGAGAGCCTTTCAACAAAGGGGATAGGATTTGGTTCCTCCTTGTTTGTTTATGTACCAAACCACTGACATATTGTCTGTCTGGTGTCTGTCTGGACTGCAATTGTTCCCAGTGGAAGAGAGTGTTGAAATGCCTGCAATGTTCGAAGCACCACTCTCATTTCTAGGACATTGATATGCAAATGGGCCACATGATCCTGCCACATGCCTTGGGCTTTCATTCCCTGATAATGCCCCCCCCCACTCTATCTGAGAGGCATCTGTGGTCACTGTGACCAGACGAGATGAGAGACTGTAAGGACAACCTAAGGTTACTTGTTCTGAATTTAGCCACCAATGAAGGTCCCTTTTGCATGATTCTGTTAGGATTATCTGGTGCAACATATGAAGCTCTTGTATGGACCTTTGTGTGAATAGGAGCCACTGTAAGATCTTCATGTGCATCTGAGCTAGGGGGATCATAGAGATTGTTACCACCATCGTACCCAATACCTTGAGAATTGTTCTTGCCTGAACCTTTGTTTTTGTGAGGAGATCTCGAACCTGTGCTCGTAGGGTTTGTATCCTGTCTGGCGGAAGTTTCACTGTCATTGTCATGTTGTCTAATTCTGCACCTATAAAAATGATATGCTGAGATGGCAATAAGGCAGATTTTTTGTAGTTTATCGTTAATCCTAATTAAGCACAGGTATTCAAAATGGTGTCTCTTGTTTGCAAAACTAGATGCTTGGTGGTGCAGTTAGGAGCCAATCAAGTAGATATGGAAACACCCAGAATCCTGAATGTTTCAGTTGAGCAGTAACCACTGCCATACATTTGGTGAACACTCTAGGGGCTGTAGTGAGACCAAAGGGCAGGCTCTGAATTGGAAATGACTGGCTCCCAGCTGAAAACACAGATCACTCCTGGATGCCCTGTTCATTTTTATGTGATAACACACATCCTGGAGGTCTATAGAGCACATCCAATTGTCTTTCCCCAGAAAAGAGAGTATCAGCTGCAGTGTAACCATTCGGAACTTTGCCTTTTTTACAGATTTGTTTAAATTGCTGAGATCCAGTATGGGTCTCCAGCCCCCTGTTTTCGGTGGAACTAAAAATAACCTTGAGTAAGTTCCAGATCCTATCTGGCCTGTGGGGACTGGTTGGATGACAATGTTTTTCTAACAACTTTTGAATTTCTATAGTTGCTTGCTTCCTGTGACTGGGTGGAACATCCAGAATCCTTTTTATTAGTGGGAGCGGAATGGAAAAGGGTATAGAGTAACCTCTGGATATGATCCTTTGTACCCACTTGCCTTTTGTTATTTTTAGGCAGGCATCTGGGTACAAAGATGTGACCCCTGACTACCTCCAGAGGGAGACAGATGGGCCTACTTTCAGAAATGCTAAAAGGGCTTGCCGAAGAATGATTCTCAGTTGCCCTGATTTTGTGGACCCCCTCTGCCATGTGGCCAGCATCGTCCATTATTCCTTCCTCCTCTGCCCCTGGAGGAGGGTTCACCACGTGTGTCTTGAAAGGCTCTCTGGGATTTTTGAAACCACATTTTTCCTCCCTTTGGCCCTTGGGATAGGGTCGAGAAGGAGCATAAAAATGGATTCCCATGGCAGAGAGAGTCTTTCCCTCCTGTTCAGACCTGGTCAGTGTTTCTTTAACTTTAGGCCCAAAAAGTGACAAACCATCGAAGAGGGTGTTAATGAAGGATGACATGGAGGGTTCCAAAAACAAACACAAGCACATCCAGGAATGTCTCCTAAGGGCAATTCCTGAACCCACTGACCTACTTGCTCTATCAGCTGCATATTGGATGAGCCTCATGGATGAGTTAACTACTTAATTAAGGGTGGAGAGCTGGGAAGATACTTTATCTGACACTCCCGCAACTACAGTACCCTGTAAAGTATCTCCAAGCTCCTTTAGGAGAGCTCTCTGCAACCTGTTGAAGTGAGTGATGTAATTCAGGGACTGCAGTGTAAAGATCACTGAAGAGAACATGTGCTTACCATATCTGTTCATTGTACCTGACTCCTTGTTTGGGGGATGGACAGATGTGGATGTTTCTGATAACTCCTTTTTGGTGACTGCCACCACCACCATAGTATCTACGGGAACACCTTTGGTCAGAAAATTCTTGTCTGCTGGGGATGTTATAAATTTATTTGGCCTCCTAGGGACATGTTTCACTGTGTCCAGAGACTCCCATGCCTTTCAACAAACTAATTCCATGAGCTTGTTGAATGGTGGAGACACCCAAGTGGTAGAAGGTTGAGATCCAAAAGATTTCAGGTTAATGGACTCCTTGTCAGAAGAAGTAATGGCCTTCCAGTCACCTCTCTGTTTAAGGACTTTCAAGATGTCTAGGGCAACTGTGGAGACCCTTCCGATTCATTGAGGTCCATGTCTGATGTGAGTGACTCCACCAGGGAGTCCAAATGTTTCCTTTTACATAGTCTCTTTTGGGGTGCCTCTTAGGATGGGGCTTTCATAGAGGTTCCCGAAGCGAGAGAGAGGTTTGCCCTTGTGGGCTTCTTGAGGCTTTGGGTCTCTATGCTGTGGGATGGGTTGTGCAGAAACAGATCCCTGTGCCTTAGGGGGAGGAATTGGAAGATCCAACAAAGAGGATGCCTGTGGGGACAAGGCACTCCTCATAACCACAAAAGCCCCCCTCCTACGACCTGAGGAAACCTCTGTCTCTGAGGAGCCAGAATATGCCCCCAACACCACAAGAGATGGCTCCAAGGCCTAGGTAGGAGTCAGGCTCACCCAAGCTGAGGCCCCAAGAGGCAAGTTCAGAACCAATAAAAACTTAGTCCGACTGTCCCCCTGGACCCGACCAGAGAATGTCGGCACCTAGTCCCCTCAGATGGCACAGAGGTAGTCAGAGCAGTCAGAGCTGAAGATGCTGATGTAGGTCTCAGCTCCAATGGGTCCTTCTCTATCGGTTCCACACATTCCAGCTCTGAGGCCACAGTCTGGGTCAGAGGAGGAATTGACATTGAAGGGATTGGTCTGGTCAGTTCCGAAGCCGATTGGCTCGGTTCCAACTAAACTTTGGCCAGTGCTGGCATCCTAAATAGTTTCTGCATGAGATGGTCCATATCATAGTTTGATAGACTCCTGGAAGAATGAGAGGATGGAGTTGGTGATGCTACAGACTGGAGAATTGGTGACCTAAGTATGGGAAAAAAACAGCTCCAAGGTAGATGAGTGGCTCCTAACTTGCAATACCATCGGTCCTGACACAGATGGAACCGAGGTGTAAATTCTGACAAGTTCAACTGACTCCGATACTTTTGAAACTTTATTTGATGGCTCCCATGCATCAGAAGATGCAAATGATGGTCTTTCCGAGCCCTTGTCTGATTTCTGAAGGGGGAGACGATTATTTTGAAGGGCTTTGACCCTGTTCTAGAGCTTCAGAAAAGGAAGAATTAAGTAGGCCCTTAAGAATCAGCTTATTCCTTCATTCATGAAGGACTCTCGAACTGAATGAATGTCATATACTGAGCAAGACTCCTGTATATTCAGGGACCCCAAACAATAGACACAATCAGTGTGACTGTCCGTAATGGACATTTTCTGTGAACACTTGGGGCACATTTTAAACCCTGAAACATTGAGCTCTTTAGGCTGCTTTGACATTTTTGAGATTAGTGTCTCTATAATCCAAACACACACACACACACACACACACACACACACACACACACACACACACACACACACACACACACACACGCAGAAAGAAACAAGCCCTGTAATTTAAAATGGGCTAAATAGCTCTTTTAAGTAAAAGCAAGCTAAAAGGGAAAATAGTATGGATTCATACCAAACAATCACAGACGTTGCTGAAAAATACAATGCTAGCAATATTAAAAGAAACGCCCTCTAACTAAAACAGGCTTAAAACATAATATCACACACCACACAAGCCTAAACTTCAGGCTGATAATAGGTAAAACCTTATTAACTATCTAAATATTTTACACTACTTTATTAATAAACTACAAAAAGGTATATATCTAAATGTATAAAGCACACTCATCAATAGAAAGGATAGGGAAATTGAGGCCAAATAGTAACAACAAACACCATTTTACTAAGGAAAAAAGCATTTTTTAAAGCTGCATAAAGGAAGGGAACTACCAATCTACTCTAACAATACAAGATATTGTTGTGATCAATAGCAAATTCCCACCTTATCTCCACCCTACTTTATGCCTCTCCAGTATATACCAACCTAAGGCAATGTGATCTAAACAAGCTAGAGACCTGCTACAACAAAATCGCCAAATTAAGCCACAGGGCATCCTACCGTAGTCACCACTGTCTCTCACTTGCTGAACTGGGCTGGCTTGAACTCCCTCACCTCCTTCAATGGTATCAACTCTCACTCACCCACAAACTAGTAAACCATCCACTAAATGTCCCATCCCTCCAGAATCTACTCCAACCCTATCGCACTACCAGACCACTAAGATCCAGCAACAAAAATCACTTGCAGATCACTAAAGCCAATAACTCTGCTGGTGAAGCACTATTCTCTTGTGCCATAGCCAAATTATGGAACTCACTCCCACCCACAATTACCTCCGTACCATCATGCACCAACTTCAAAACTTTATTAAAAGCACACCTAAAAACATGCTGGCTATGCCCTTGCAACTCCCACTCTAATATCATCCACGCCATCCAACTACTACCTTTCTTTCACCTCCACTAACTACCTTGATGATAGCAAGCTCAGTTGCTCATAAGCCTAGTACTTATTATACAGCAGGAACTTCTCATTGTTACATTTGTTAAAGCCTGTTATGTACTTCACAGATAAAGATTCTAGTTGTCTACTGATGTACTATGTTCTTCATCTGTAAATATGTTGTAAGTAATTTCTATGTTAAATTGTTAATCTCTATGTAATCTAATGTAACTACTGTCTGTTTATTTTACTGTGGAGCTTTTCTCCCCGGGCCTCCACTGAAAATGGACCCACGTCCAGTCGGACACTCCTGGTCAACAAATTTAAATAAATAAATAAATAAATAAAGATATGTCAAAATCTAAACAATATTTAAGCTATAAATGAAGAAAAAAATGGTTTGACTTATCGAGAGCTAGAATCAGATGCTTGATCCATTTCAGCGGCAAACAAGATCTGGGGAATGCCCTGCAGCATCATGGAAAAGGGAGTGAGCCACGAGCTAGCTCAAGACCACGAGCTTTAGTAAATGGCATTGTCGGAACCAAGGATTGTTTCCGAACCTATCAGTAAAGAATGAAGATGAGATAGGCCAACTTCACATCAGACTTTTTAGATTATATTAACAATACTTGTGAATTCTTAAAGATCACGTGGCACTATGATTCTGACAAGATCAATTATTTAGATGTACAAGTGATTAAAAAGTTAGTGAGTAAACAATATGAATCCAATGTGTTCAAAAAAATACTTTTTCAAATATTTATTGGTATTTTCAAAGTTGGCACCCCTTGGCACAGAATAAAGCTGTTGTCAAGGGGCAAACAGTTCATCTTACAAGGATGATTTCAGATGATGTTGTTTTTATATCAGAAATTGAAATTTTAACTGATGTTTTTATGAGGTGGTTACCCCCTTGACTTCATAGAGGGGATAAAATTAGTGGTATGTATTAAAAGACACAGTTATTTTTATAAACCTATTTTATCTCATTCTCTCTCTCTGTAGAGTTAATGTAAAATGATGATACAATGATTGGAACTGTAAAGGGGGATATTTATTAGAACTTGTGTCATTACTTATACAGTTGATAGTAAGACCATAAAAGAATGTATGCTTAGAAACTGAAATGTTTTTAGAACAGACAGTTCCCTCCTAGCCGATCTGGGTGATAAGTCTTTGTTTGATTTCAGGAGGGACAGCTCCTTTAAGCAGCTTCTTGAAAGGCCTGCTAACTTTAGTTAAGGGATTTTTTTTCCACTAAAAAAGCTGCAGATATGTATAGTTGTGGCTTTTGTTCTTCATGCCCACATATTAAAAAAGTAAATCAAGTTCAAGTTAACAGTCATACCATATTTATTAATGGCTTTTATAATCGTTTAAGCAGGAGGGTCATATATTTATCAATGTGTGATTTCTGTCCTGCTTTTTATGTGGGGGTGACAGGAAGAGAGTTTAAAACTAAAATTCATGAGCATTTGCTTGATGTAAGGTACAAAAAAATTACAAATGCCTTATATAGACACATTAATACAAATCCAGATCATTGCTTTAAATTTTTAGTTGTTCATCAGGTTTTAGAAGATGGCAGAATTTTTTTTTACTGGCGCACATTTGTTCAAAAGGAACAGAATTAGATGCAACAACATTTCCTGGGCTTAATGAGGCTGTTTCAATTAGTTTAGTTCTCAAGCTAAAGTTTTTATTTATTATTCATTTATTTATTTATTTATTTACATTTGTTTACTGGGAAATTCCAACTGGACACAGGTCATTTTTCAGTGCAGACCCAGGGAGAAAAGCTCCACAGAACAATAAATGAGAAGCAGAGTACATGAAGAACAATTGAATATACATACATTAGCAAATAATGCATACTGCAGCATACATTAGATATACATACAATATGAAACATAGTAATCAACAGATATACCAATATCTAGTTACTAGGAATAAAGGTAGGATGTATATACAGATAGTACTAAGCTTAAATGGATACTGTTCTAAACTCATATACCTAAATCCTATATACAAACATTGCACTAATGTCAAGAAGATATAAAGCAGAAACTCCACACAAAGGTGGAACAAGCTAGACGGGCTAATGGGATGGAAGTTAAAGATAGAGGAGTAAGAGAGGAGACTGAGTGAGTAGTATACATGGTAGTCAGAGAAAGCTTGGTGTAAGCCAGTTGGATATGCATTTGGAGTTAAGATGAAGTTAGGTAGTTAAGCATGTTATAACAGGTCTGAGAGATTGAGTGAGGAGGGATGGGGAGGATAAAGAGTGAGCCAGAACCTGCAGAGGAAGGAATGCAATGATCAGACAGTGTGAGGTAGGGTGGCTAGGGGAGGAGAGAGGAAGGGGTGGTAAAAGGAGGGTTACTAGTCGGGACTGGTGCATGGGCATAACCAGAGACTTTTTAGTTCAGTCTTGAAGTGATAGCAAGAAGGTAGAGTGGTTATAGGGGGGGGGGTTGTTCCATAATCTAGCTATGATGCAGGAGAATAGTGCCAGTTTTCTACAGATAAAAATGCTTCCTTTGTGATCTTGTAAAGTTCAGGTATAGTTGGGGCTGAGCAGATGAGGGTGGAGTCATCTGCGTACTATATAAAGGAAGCATGCTTGGTGGCTGTGAACAGATCATTGGTGAAGAGTGAGAATAGTTGGGGATCAAGAATGGAGCCTTGAGGAACACCGAGTTTTATGGGAAGTCGAGGAGATAAATCATTATGCCAGACAAATGATTGTTGGTGGCCAGTTATATAGCTGTGAAGTAGCTGATTGGGAAAAGGATAGGTTAGTGATAACAGAGATTAATAGTTTGTGTGAGACCACGTCAAAAGTCTTGGATAGAGCCAGAAATATAGCAGAAGAGAACAGGCCATTATTTATATGATGAAGGATAGCATTAGTGAAAGAGAGCAGGGTAGTAGTAGTTCTGTGGTATGGCCTAAAGCCATGCTGAGTGCTGGAGAGGAGGTTATTAGCTAAGACATAGTCTAATATTTGAGAATGGATGTATTTCTCAAGTATCTTGAAAAGTGGAGAAAAGATGGTTATAGGGCAATAACCGGAAAGGTCAGTGGAGGAGCCACCTTTATGGAGGGGGATGATGTGGGATATTTTCCACAGTGTGGGGACATAGCTTTCTGATAAGGACTGATTAATTAATATAGAGACCGGATAAGCTAGGGTTTCTGCTGCTGTTTTTAGGTATTCAGAGGGGAGATTGTCAGCTGCAGGTTTTGTAGGCTTAAGTTTCAATAGAAGTTTTTTTTATATAAGAGGTAGGTACTGATGAAATAGAAAAGACTGTGGACAGAGTATTTGGTTTTGATGTACAGAGGGTGGGTAGGGGGTTGTGTTGTTTAGTCAAAGATAGAATGGTTTTAGTAAAGTGTTTATTGAATGTGTCAGCAATACTGCTGGAGGAAGGGGAGTGGTAGGTGGGGGGGGTGCCTACTTTAACCTGGGTGGAGAATGGAGTTTATTTTGGACCAAAGCTACTTAGGGTTGCGATGGGAGGAGGATAGAGCAGACTGATAATATTGGGTTTTATCTTCTTTTATTTGCTTTTTGACCTTGTTGCGCAACTCTATGAATCACTGTCTAGAGGAGAGTTTTTTTTTTTTGCTAAGCACCAGTGCTCCCTGGTCTTATCTCTGATTTTCATTAGTGCTCTGGTGCTTTTTTGTAGCCAAGGGGAGTACTGTGTTTTGACTCTGACATTTCTTATGGGGGCATGAGTGTTTAGGATGGTTAGGAAGGTGCTATTGAAGAAGTGGATGGCTTCATCCAGACTGAGGTACTTTAGTGGTGTCCAATCACATTTTTGAAGGGATAAGATAAAGGAGAGAGGGTTAAAGTTTACCCTATATCAGATTTGTGTATAGATGATGGATTTAGCACAATTTAAGTGGTGTCTCAGAAGGAATGCTGGAGTGTCATCACCGAGGCTGTCTGGTAGACAGTCAGCTAAGTATGAGTGATGGTCTTTATTGTCTAATATCCAGTCGAGAGTAGTATGATTGTTAGAGTTTTTATTTATCTGGTTAGAAACCATGAGGGTTTTGGTACTGGGCTGGATGATTGTTACTGCAAGATAGCCAGGTGATATTAAAATCACCTAGGATTATGGTTTCCTGGGGTAGGGAATGGTTAGCCCAGTTCAGGAGGTTTTCCAGGGGTGGGATGTTTTGGCTAGGTGAGAAGTAGCATCCTATGATGTTGATTGTTTTATTTGGGTTTAGTTTGAGGTTGGCATATAGGATTTCTTCATTTCCAATGTGGGGGACTGATGTGTTTAGGATCTGGATGTTGAGGTGGTGTTGAAACATTACAGCCACACCACCCCCTTTCTTATATAGTCTATCTACTCGAAGAATGTTATAACCTGTTGGGAGTATTTTCTCACTTTTGATGTGAGGTTTCAGCCAGGTTTCAGTCAGGATGAGAATATCAGGAGAGTATAGGGCTATGTTGGCATTTAGGCCATGGATTTTATTAGTTATACTTCTAATATTTAGACACATGAACAGGAGGTCAGACAGGTTTCTGCTGGATGTTAGTTGTGAGAAGGAGCAGCTATTAGGTGGATTTTTAGGTGAGGAGCTGGTAATGGTAGGACCAGGGTTAGGGTGGATATCACCACTGAGGGCTAATTTAGATAGGGCAGTAAACATAATTTTATACATATGGTAATTAACCTGTCGTATTTTAGGAATATTTTTTGTTTGAATGTAACAGATGGTTGGTAATATGGTGGGTGTATTGGGATAAAGATTGGGATGGTATGACAAGTGTAATTAGTAGGTGGGTGATGAACAGAAGTGAGAGTAAGGGTGCAGTGATAGCAGTGGGGTTTGTCTATTATGGAGTCCTGGTATGATGTAAAGTGTGCAAGAAGAGTGCAGGTAAGGAGTATAAGCACATTAGGCATGACTGTGTCAGATGAGCAGTTAGATTGGAAGTGGGTGAGGTACTGTGGGCAGCAGAGGAGATAGGTTACTAGTATTGTTCTGATTGGTTGCTGATTATTGGGAGGGGTTAGTGCTTAGAATAAATTTAGATGTAGTGTGGGTGGGTGAGATTAGGGGGCAGGGTGGGGCGCAAAGTGAGCCCATGCATAGCATTGATGAATGGAATGGGGTTTAAACCCCTCCAAGCTGTGGATCACCAGGTAAGTATCTGATGGCTTACTAGTGAGCAGAATTCAACTGCTGATGAACACTTGTGTCCTGATGGGAGACTAGCAATTTAAAAATGGCTCCATAAACAGCAGAAATCTAATATAGACTTAGTATTGGGGGTGGTGGGTAGCAAAAAGGGTGTGAAACAGATGCAATGCAAAGAAACCAGCCAAACCAGAGAGACAAGCAGTGGAAAACTATCAGTGAAAGCCTCAGAGGGGGTGAGTAGTAATACAAACTGTACTTGTAAAGTGAAGGAGAGAAGAAACGCAAAGTTTATTAAGGATGGGAGTGTGTCTTCACATTGACTTGCTTATTAGTAGCCAATTTGTGCACAGATTAGAGTAAGAAGCTACGTTAGCAATGAAGGGGAATGTATAGAGATCCAAATAAACAGGTGAGGCTCAAGTGATACAAAACTAAGGCAAACAGCACTGAAAGGGCTGCTTGAGGGTTAATTTTTAATCACAGATAATAGGAAGGACCTGAATTAAGTGTATACTGTTGTCAGAAAAATATGTATTAATGTGTGTATTAGTAATATGCTTAGTGCATTTAGAGCTTGAAAAGGGTTAACACATTTATTCTATTTCATACTGCATAAATCTGTACAAACTGAAGATGCTTTCTGATCTTGTATTGTTAGCTAAAATCTTGCTTGTGCCTTGGAAATTTACTGAGAAGCAGATGAGTCCTGCTTATGTCAGGAAAATAATGAATAGAACAATACTACTTGTATGAAGCTTAGACAAGAGGTTCCGTTTGTGCTGTGAGAAAATACACAGCTGTAGAAGCTATAGATAATTAGGACAAAGCCTGTTTGAAAATATGAATTGCAATCAGCATTTGCTTGTATCTGAATTAGAAGAGTACCTTGAAATGTAACACTGTACAATAGAAGCTTGTAAATTAATTAAAGCCCACCAAGGCCAGTTTGTTTTTCTCAAAAGTTTCTCACAAATCTAGTCATGTCAGCAGAAAATCTGAGTAACATCTGCTGTAGAACAATACTGAAAGTTATGTTTGATTACGTCAGCCATAGAAGGCCATGTCTTGTAAAACAGCATAAGAATAAAAATACTTCCTGTTAGTAGTTAGACAAATCCTTGTATTTGCATGTTTTTGTCTCCTTGCAGCAAGTAATAAATATGCCTTAACTGAACCTTACGTGTATTGGTCTTTGAAGTTTTTTCCTTTGACAGATTGGTCCTTCGAGCCGGAGACCCTCACTTCGCCTCGGATCAGACAGGCCAGGTGGCTTGAAACTGTATGGGGAAGAAACCACATCGGTTCTTCTTATTTTGAAAAGCCCTCCAACTGAATTGTCGTACAAAAGAGGCCAGTTACTTTCTGATCTGCCACTGAAGGACGGGTTTACTCGAACCAGGTGATCAATCACAAAGGCTCAGATAAGGTGAATCTACCTTTTTTCTTTTCTATTTTAGATCAGGGACTAGATTTGCATTGTTTTTGTCAGGACTTTTATTATTATAAGTTAGGGACAAAAAAAAAAAAAAAAAAGATTGCTGTCTTATCGTTGATCAGGGAAACAGAGCAGGTAGGCAGTCATTCTGAAGAGACTATAACAAAATCCGTGGTACCATGTTAAAAAATAAGGAGTTACATAACGAATAAAAGGGTAGAACAAAATGGGTAATAATTGCACAAAAAGACCCCAAAATCCGCCGTTAACCGAAGACACAAAAATACATACAGTCACAGCGTGCTGATAATATTAAATACTACTCAGAATGGGTTAATAAGTATGAATTTGATGGTAAATTAGAAAAATCCCCGCTTATTAAACTTGTCAAACAGCTCAAAATCAATTCTAAAGGTCGGGTTAAAAAGCAGCGCCAATTAGGAATTCCTCAGGCACACAGGTGGCTTGAGGAGGTAAACCATACGGAACAAAAGAATAATAAATCAAAAGCAATGTTTTTAGATAAAGAGGACAATAACTTAGTAATAGCATCGGCCCCTCCACCTCCTTTACCAGAATATGAAGCACGTGAACAAGTTAGTCCACCCCCGCGATATCCTGCTATCATGGTAAATAGAGACACTACAAAAGCGGAACCATTTATTAGAGATCCTGTCGAGACCAGGTCTCGAACACGGGCAGGAAACTCAAAAGGGGACATTGAGTTATATCAAATGGGTAGAAATTCACGATTTATGAGTGAAGAAGAAATATGCCCACTTATAGAGTGCCTAATCCTCAGGCAGGACAAGAAGGTCAGAACCCGACTATTCTAGTGTATAGACCCTGGACTCCAGAAGATATCCGGAAAGCCACTGCAGGAATTCCCCATCTAAAAGTTAATTTTAGAAAGTTTTTAGAAGATTTGCAAGGAATGAGGCTAAGTTGTAATTTAAACGGAGAAGAGGTAGAAAAAGTAGTCAGACAAATTGTGGGACCAGATTGGCACATGATTAGTGGCGACTGGAATCCCTGTGATGCTGCGCTCAGGCCTCTCCCACATAGCAGCACAGAATTAGACAACAGAGTGAAAGGTCCTACAGACCGCATCTCTGAGAAATGGAAGCATGTGGCAGACTGGACTTGGATTAATCAACACATCCATCTCCATCAGGAAGGTGAAACTATTGACAGATATTATGCCAGACTATTAGAATGTTTTAATAACCATTGTGGAATGCAGGTTCCTGAAGATCAGACACAAGATTCTCCATATGAGCAGCAGTTAAAAAATGCATTTTTGAAAGGCAGCATTGCACCCATAAGCAGTTTTATTACAAAGCACATGGTAGATCATCGTACAAGCAGGTTACAGTCATTACTTGAATATGCTAGGCATGCCAAAAGGCATTTTAATAGCAAAAAGAAAAAGAAAGACCAAGTATTTTCTGTAGATGATGGAGCAGAAGTTCATGTAGTACAGTCCGGGAAAAAGGGCAAGAGAAATGCCCAGGGAAACAAACAATCTGATCAGCGATCAGAAGACTTTGAAGGGTGAAAGAAAAGGGGTGAATGTTTTAAAAGCGGTAAAAAGGGACACTTGGCAAGGGATTGCAAGAAAAACAAGAAAGCAACCACGGAAGACAAGGAGGGTGAGGACTGACTATATGATAGTCAGGAATCACTAGAAGGGGATAGCAGAGAAAGGACAAGTAAGAATGTGACAGAGGGAGTAGAGAATGTGACAGAAGAAATAGAGGAAGTCACGGATAGTGAAGAAAATGAGATATTGGATTTGGCTTTATTGAGCTTAGAGCTCTATTTAGCAGACACAAAACCAGAAGTTACACTCCTGGTGGAAGGGAGGGAAGTCAAATTTTTGTGTGACTCAGGGGCATCACGGACCCTGATACATCCCTCCAAACTGCCAGAGAATTCAGAGTCACCTGATTACATACTAGTGAAAGCAGCTAATGGACAGCTGTATCGGGAGCCCCTCTCCCATAATATGGCAATAACTGATCCTGTTTCAGGATTGATCCAGAAAAGTAAAATTGTTGTTTCTGCAAAATGCCCAGTGAACCTCTTGGGCAGAGACCTTATGCAGCTATTTGGTATAGCAGTAGTTCCGACTATGCAAGGTACGGAAGCACAGCAACAAATTGATACCTTTGCAGTGCAAACAGAGGGTAAAATGTTTTATTGGTACAGCCAGGTCTTGGTTACGACTGGTCCAGGGGCAGTGACCGAAGAGTTGATGAACGTAGCCATCAGCAAGTTCCCCTCCCTTGACATGGATAAACAACATTTGTTACACTGTACTCTGTATTATTGTAACATACCAGGACCTGATAAGGAATATGAGCAAGAATTGTTAGAAATCGTGCAAACAGATTGATATTACGTAATCTGTACTGGGACACAGAAGCGAACAGCGTAGTTAGCTGTTCACTGCCCCAGGAGTTCTTTGCACTCTATAAATCAAATCGATTACCACATGTTAGCTTAACTAAGGACAAGAATGTGAAATGGGTTGACTTAGGAGAAAAAGTCACAAAGTGGGAAAAACAGACAGAGTTAGAACTGTCAGAACAGGGAATACAAATGCAGAAGCTGAATTGGATAACTCAGACCCACCCAGCTGTACATTTGCAGTCTAGCAAGGACAGCTGATTAGCACTCCTATTGAAGGAGGAAGAGAATGCCTTACAGAATATACCAGAAATTCTTTGGTCAACAGGAAAGTCAGATGTAGGACTTATTCGTACAGCAGGACCAGTTACTATTACGCCAAAGTCAGCATTTAGACCACAAAAGAGATAGTATCCCTTAAGAAAAGATGCAGAGGTAGGAATCAAACCTATTATAGCAGCTTTACTTCAGGAAGGGGTGCTGGTGGAATCTCCTGATTCACCATGTAACACACCCTTATTTCCTGTTAAGAAAGCAAATGGAGAATGGCATATGGTCCAAGATTTACAAGCTGTAAATGATGCAGTAATACCAAGGGCACCTACGGTGCCAGACCCACACACCCTGTTAAATGATTTAAAACCTCAACATAAATATTTTTCTGTGGTAGATATTAGCAATGTGTTCTTTTCGATAACGATACACCCTGACAGCCAATATTGGTTTGCATTTACATTTCAGGGAAAAGGTATACATATACGCGACTAACACAGGGATATTGTAAAAGTCCAACGATATTCTCACAAGAAATGAAAAGCAACTTGGTGGGATTTACCCCGCCAAGAGGTAGTCAGATTTTACTTCATGTTGATGATATCCTGCTGGCAGCCCCCACCCAGCAAGATTGCAAAGAAGATACCATAGTGCAATTACAATTTCTAGCCACTGAAGGACACAAGGTAAACAAGAATAAACTGCAGCTTTGGAAAAAACAAGTTAAATTCCTAGGATATGTAATATCCAAGGAGGGTAGGACATTAGATGAGGACAGAAAAATAGTGATTTTGCAAGCACCAAAACGCAGTACTAAGAAGGAAATGATGTCCTTCCTGGGTACAACTAACTTTTGCCGGAGCTGGATTCCAAACTTTGCCTTGGAATCTGCACCGCTGACTAACCTGATATATAAGAAGCCTATGGCAGCACAGGATTTGTTACACTGGATACCAGAAGCAGAATCTGCTTTCGGCAAACTGAAACAGTTAATAGCGTCCTCATTAGTTTTAGGATTACCAAACTATCATAAAGGTTTTTTCCAAACTGTAGATTGTAAGCAAGGCTATATGACATCAGTGTTAACATAGCAGCATGGGGACAAGCAATGCCCTATTGCTTATTATTCATCAAACCTAGACCCAGAGGCACAGTCTTTACCCCACTGTGTACAAGCAGCAGTTGCAGCTGCAATGGCAGTACAGGCTTCGGCCTCAGTAGATTTATTCCACCCTCTCACATTGAGAGTGCCTCATGCAGTCACGATTATTTTACTGCAAGAGAAGGCAGCATATCTTTCCTCTGCTAGGCATCTTTCCTGTATGACTATATTGTTGAACCAACCTCATACAACAATTGAAAGATGTATGACTTTGAACCCTTCTACCTTGCTCCCAACCCCTGCAGATGGCACACCACACAGCTGCCTGCAGGTGATTGAGCAAAAGACACTGCCTAGAAAAGACCTTACAGATGTTCCCTTGGATGATGCTGAGGTGACATACTACGTGGATGGCTCATACAAAAGGGGTCCTGCAGGACAGAACCTAGTAGGATATGCAGCAGTTTCTGATATTGAGATTATAGAAGCGAAATCTTTACCACACAATTTATCTGCACAGGCAGCAGAATTGATTGCCTTGACACGGGCATGTACCTTAGCAAAAGGTAAATGTGTGAACATTTTTACTGACAGCCAGTACGCTTTTTCTACTGTACATGTTTTTGCGCAACGGTAGAAAAATTGAGGAATGATAACATCTACTGGCAAACCGATCAATCATGCGCAGTTTATTTTAGATCTTTTAGAATCTATTCAGTTACCCCAGAAAGTAGCTATCTGTAAATGCACAGCTCATACCAAGCAACAGGACAGGATTTCAAAAGATAATGCGAGAGCTGATACAGCTGCAAAGCAGGCAGCTTCAGAAGTATTTCTTTTGAATGAGGAATTACAACCCTCTGAGATTTTAGACTTAGAAATGTTAAAGACAATGCAGACACTTAACTACACAAGTTGAAAAACAAAGATGGGTAAAACGAGGAGCAATTCTCGAAAAGGGGCTGTACATCTCTAAAGAAGGGAAACCAATATTGCCGTCTAATTTGTTTAGATATGCAGCTTTGTTGAGCCATGGGCAGTGCCATGTCTCAACAGGGGGGATGGTACAGCTGGTGAACCAGGTGTTCACAATGTACAGATTTACAAATTACTCTAAAAAATTCTTTGATGTGTCATGTTTGTAATAAACATAATGCACAAGGGGCGTTAAAGCCCAAGCAAGGGAGTTTCCCTACACCGCCATATCCGTTTCATACTATCTGTATGGATTTTATAGAATTGAACAAACGTGAAAATAAGAAATATTGTTTTGTCACTGTAGATATGTTTTCCAGATGGGTGGAAGCCTTTCCGACTAAAAATCCAGACACGGCAACAGTGGCCAAAGTTCTTGTTAAAGAAATCATCCCTAGATTCGGCATTCCGGAAAGGATCTACAGTGACAATGGCACACACTTCGTAAACCAGACCATACAACAGTTAAGTAGACATTTTAGTATTTCTTTGAAAAATCATTATGCGTATCACCCACATTCTGCAGGGCTAGTAGAGAGGCATAATGGGATTTTAAAAAGTAGGCTAAGGAAGTTAATAGTAGAAACACAGAGAAATTGGGTGTACTGTCTGCCCCTGGCACTGTTGAGCATGAGAATAGTTCCGAATGCAAAAGGATTGACTCCTTTTGAAAAATTATTTGGAAGGGCTTATTATATACCTCAGTGGAAATCTCTCATGCCCGCAGACCAGGAAGATGACAGTACACTAGCTGAGTATATGCAAAACTTGTTAAATTCTAAACATCTGTTGCAGTCAAATTCTGTTTCAGATAAAGAACAAACCAGACCATCAGAAGTGGCAGTGGAACTGGGTATCTGGGTTTGGATAAAGGCCATTAAGAAAAAGAATTGGGCATCACCAAAGTGGGAAGGTCCATATCAAGTGCTTCTGTCAACACCCACTGCAGTCAAAATTGCGGAGCACGCCTCCTGGATCCACCTGACACACTGTAAATTAGTCAAAAACTTTGAACTGGACAAAAATCTTGTCACATGCCAAGAGTAAAAATGATAGAGTCCAGAAGAAACAGGAATGCAGAACAACCCTTTCCTAAGAAGTATTGCATAATCATCATGTTAACTGTACTAGTGGCAATAATCTTTTTGTTGTGGCCTTTCCTTTTCCCAGCCACACAGACTGAACTGAATAAACGTGAAGCGTTACTCATAGACTGGCACCCAAACTTCAACACTTACCAAGCAATTAAACATGTGTATGCTGAGACTTTCAATGTTTCAAATTGCTGGATTTGCACAGCTTTGCCGACAGCATATGGGGGGTTATTAATGACTACAGTCCCCCCAGGGGTCAATGAGACCTCAGAGAACTTGATTTATGATACCTCAACCATTACATCACAAGATAAAATAGCATTGCACTTGTCTGTTCCACAAAAAGGAACTGTGTGTTTTTATAAAAATGATACTATTCAGGTGGGTTGGAGCAATTGCAATGTGACTGTTCCTTATAAATGTTACACTAAAAGTAACAATGTAGATCTTTATTGTAAGACAAACTATGATTAATTTCTTGAATTGATGCACAAAACACTTGATGAAGTAAAACATAATTCTGTTCTTTATAAACAACTGTCTATAATTGATAGAAAAATGTTTCATGCAGGGCGAGTGTATATTCATAGCAAAGTTACTACTAAAGTAAAGGACTGTTATTTTGTGTGTGGCAGAAAGGCATACAAATGGTTACCTGAGAAGTGGTCCGGCAGTTGTTTTTTGGGTTACCTGTTTCCGGCCATACGACATACTGCAGTTTTACCTCGAGGAAAAATTCGGAATGTCTGAGAGATCAACAAGAAACCCATCAGGAAACCTGTAAATCCAGTAGGGAAAATCGATGCATGCTGGAAAAACCATCATGCTGTGGGCGATGGACTGACACACATGGACTTGAGTGATACTGTTATATCGTGGGCAGGCATATTACCAGTATATGGAGCGACAAAATTGATCTGGGAGCTGAGAAAACTGTCTAAACTTTTCAAAGTAATGAGTAATGCAACTTTTTCTGCCCTTGAATTGGTGACTGATGAACTGAATGCCGTGAGAACTGTAGTGCTACAAAACCGCATTGCTCTCAACTTCACCCTAGCGGCAAGAGGTAGTACTTGCATTTTAATCCAAGAATAATGCTGTTCATATATTCCTGACCATAAACATGAGATAGACAATCACCTTGAGGTAATTCAGCAAGTGTCTGACATGACCAAACCAGGCCCAAACCCACTGACGGACTTTTTCCAGAAATGGTTTGGGGGTTGGGTAGCATCCTAGTGAACATCCTGATTGCCATTTGTGTAGGAATGCTCCTACTGAGAGTATGTGTCTGCTGTGGCATCCCCTGTATAAAAAGACTGATAAAAGACTTTATAGATATGTCAGTTTCTGAAACCTTATATCAAAGTACTGAGCTTGAAGAACTGTTAAAAGATTGAAAATGCTTTCATAAGTTTAAATTGAATGACTCTCTTAACTGCAAATCCTAAGTGGAAGAGGTTAGGAGAAGAAAACAAACTGTTTATGCTTATTTTGAAAGTAGAATAAAAGTATTAAAAGGGGGGAAATATCAGAAAAATATGTATTAATGTTTGTATTAGTAATATGCTTAGTGCATTTAGAGCTTGAAAAGGGTTAACACATTTACTCTATTTCTGCATAAATCTGTACAAACTGCAGATGCTTTCTGACCTTGTATTGTTAGCTAAAATCTTGCTTGTGCCTTGGAAATTTACTGAGAAGCAGATGATTCCTGCTTATGTCAGGAAAATAATGAAGAGAACAATACTACTTGTATGAAGCTTAGACAAGAAGTTCCATTTGTGCTGTGAGAAAATACACAGCTGTAGAAGCTATAGATAATTAGGACAAAGCCTGTTTGAAAATATAAACTGCAATCTAGCATTTGCTTGTATCTGAATTAGAAGAGTACCTTGAAATGTAACATTGTACAATAGAAGCTTGTAAACAAATTAAAGCCCACCAAGGCCAGGTTGTTTTTCTCAAAAGTTTCTCACAAATCTAGTCATGTCAGCAGAAAATCTGAGTAACATCTGCTATAGAACAATACTGAAAGTTGTGTTTGATTACGTCAGCCATAGAAGGCCATGTCTTATAAAACAGTATAAGAATAAACATACTTCCTGTTAGTAGTTAGACAAATCCTTGTAGTTGCATGTTTTTATCTCCTTGCAGCAAGTAATAAATATTCCTTAACTGAACCTTACATGTATTGGTCTTTGAAGTTTTTTCCTTTGACAACTGTCTAGTGGACAGTTAAGATTGCTGCACAAGCTGGGGGGGACACAAGGTTCAAACAGTCAGTGTTATTAGCACATTGAGAACTACTAAGTAACCAGCTAATGTTAAAGCTTCACTATCTTAACATGTACATGTAGAATGTCTTTGTGGACTGACCCTGCTCTTCAAGCTCAAAGGGTATATCCTTGGTTTAGTTTTGCAGTACTGATTCCTTCTTAGACTGTATGGTTGGGATAGTAGTTGTGGACTGCAGAGTTGCCCGAGTGTGCCTGATCTTCTGGCTCAAAGGGTATATCCTCTGTTTAGTTTTGCAGTACTGATTCCTTCTTAGACTGTATGGGTGGGATGATAGTTGTGAACTGCAGAGTTGCCCGAGTTTGATGTAGAATGCCTGGGTAGACTGATTCTGCTCTTCAGGCTCAAAGGGTATATCCTTGGTTTAGTTTTGCAGTACTGATTCCTTCCTAGACTGGTTTTAAATGGCTAATTGATACCATTTAGTTTGGTGCCATTCGTTGGTGCTTTTTCAACACAAGACTGTTTTATTTTTGGTATTTAAAGAATTTTTTGTCTTTGCTAAAGTCAGTTCTAATGAAATCCTTGTAAAAAAATAGGATGAAAACGCTTAACTGTTTGGTTTGAATAAAGTATTTTTTCTACCATTTTTTGCAAGCCTCCACATTGTTTTACTACTGCAGCATTGTTACTTCTTGAGTTTTTTCAGTCTTCTTGTAGTTTTCCTGGTTTATGTTTTACCACCTGCCTAACCTCAGTAACTCAGGGGCAGTTGGCTTCTGACTTACAACATTAGGACTGTGAAATCCCAGACAACTGCCAATAGTAGAATTAGAATGTCACAGATTATAGTACTGCATGCCTGTCCAAGGCATGTCAAGTTGATGCTATACTATCTGGTAGTACAGAACACAAAGGCAGGAGTTTTACTGGTACTACATGCTGCATAAAGGGTATGCTTATACAGCAAAGGAGCCAAAGCTCATCTCAAATGATTCCAGAAGAGACATGAGTGCAGAAGATAAGGTCAGAGAGATGTCAAAGGGTTATCCTAAAGAAAAATAACTAAGAATGATTGAGGGGCCACCAGCAACATGCTATAGGGTTTAACCCCAACAGTGCACACATACAGAAAGCTTTATACTCAAAGAATGGACTACCACGATATGTGAGCAATGTATCCAAAGAGCACTTCAAGAGGGAATGGAACACATGGAAAAAGAGGTCACATCAAATATAGTAGGAAGAGGGATATACATTAATGCACATAAAAGGTGAAGTCTATGGGCGTGTTGTCTTTCTTATTCCATCATGAAACTAGGATGGAATTTAAAATTAAATATGCTTGAGGATGAATGGATTTACACTATTATTGATTCCTTGATAAAATGTCATTGCTGACACTCAAAATGCCTGCTGGTGAAATGGTTATGCTTAGTTCCAAATATATGACATGCTTTGAATTCCACCAAATGGATTTCTAAATCTTCTATAGTTTGATTTGTTGAAATGAATTCTTAAAATCAGAGTAGTTTTTTATACATCATGCTTGAGACCCCCAATCCTCCCCAAATAAGGCTTTCATACTGTTTGCACAGTTCAATGACCAAAATGGAAGAAAGGCTCAGGATATATAAAACTCTAGTTTCAGGTAAATATTCATCAACTAGTTCAATGTGCTCATCTTGTAAGATCATTGAGTATAAGTCCTTATTATCTGCAGTCACTAACAAAATGCTACTAGAGCATTCCATATCTTTTAACTGTTTTAGAACATGCTGTGTGCATATCAGACATGATCTGGATGACTGGACTGACCTATTTCCACTTGCAAGTTATTTGTACCTAGGCATTTAGGTACATTAAAGTCACTTAGTTTATTTTAGTATTAGTTTATTTCTGGTGCTGATACGTTTTTCAAAGCTTTATGTTATTTCAAAGTCATTCCATGGAATTCAGAAACATGGCATCTGTGATTGCGGCCAAGCCAACACAACATAATGTATGCATGATAAGCTCTGAAGGTTATTAATGATGCATGATGCCAGACCCACATGCACAATGAGTGGTTCCTCATCATGGCTGCAGTAGGGACCAGTGGGAAGACCAGGCTAGACCCACCCATGGCCATAGTAAAGTACACACAGCTGTTGTAAACATTGAATGTGCATATGTGTCTAGGTTAGGCATTACAAAACAGCACACATGCATGACAACGCTAAGGTGCTGATCTATTGTAACTCAAGGCAAAAGATATGAAGGGATATGTCTTATAGGAAAAAGTAAGTCTAGGATGACTAACAGTGTAGTGTAGTGTTGGCTGTAGAGCAACAAAAACAACAGAATCTAACAGAAGATGAAAAAGGGAGACGCTTACTAAGCAGAGATGCAGAGCTCAGTGGGGAAAGGGCTATGTCACATACACATAGATATCAATCTGAAATACCTGAACTTAGAAAATGCGAAACCCAGACAAGATAGGTGTGGTACAGTAAAGCGTCAGGATGTACCATATCCACATCAGCTATGCATTAACAAACTTTTATAAGTGTACCTGTGCTATAATGTAAATGTCATGTAAAAATGCAGCCCTGGCAGGATTCAAACTCATTACTCACTCCAGTGGTATTTTCCAAACACCACATTTACAAGCTGAGCCATAAAAGTAATCTTACTGATGTTTTCATAGGTTTATAGGTTCATAAGTATACACTAGGCTAATGACAACTAAGGTATTTATAAACCTAACCATGAAACTCAAATGTGACCCACAAATTAGACTTATATAGATGATGATTTACTGACAGCCTCTGTCTATCAGAGACATTCTGTAGGAGCCAGACCAAGGGTGAGTTTCCAATTACCTATCCATTTGTCCAAGTTGCACTTAAAAAGGGATAGGGAGAAACTCTGCTTCACATGGATGGGGAATCTGTTGAAGAGAATGGGTATTCTCTGAGAAACATATCTTTCTCTCCAATGTGTTCTTCTTATGTCACAAGTGAAATGTAAGTCTTTTACTCAAGTAGTTATGATGCTGTTTGTCTTGTAGGTGTGCAAAAATTCATCAAAACAGAGTCCAGAGATGCCCTGTATGCCAGGCTAAGATCACCTCTTAGAAATCTGTAAGATATCGAGTAAAAAGACAGCGCTTTGATGCAATCAGCATAGGACATTGTGTATAACCTCTAACTTCTTTTTGTTGGGACCCCTTGTGGACATTCAAGTTGCCTCATGTGTCTGGTCAGGTACATACTGAAGGCGGCATTATACTTTATATTGGGTCTGATGAGGGCTGAGTACAGTGGTATGAAGACCTCTCTATATACCTAGAGGCCATGCTCCTGCTTATAGGTTGAGTAACATAGAAGGATTTTCTTACTACCTTGGACACATGCTGGTTGAAAGCTAGGTTAATGTCTACATGAGTTCCCAGATCCCTGACTACTGAATCAACTTTTAAGGGTGTTTTATTGATTATGTAGTTGCCTTGGGTGGTAGACTTCCCAAAAGGTACTATAATGCATTTCTTGGTATTGAGTTTTAAGCCATGGTTTTGACACCAAGTAGTTCTGTATTAGACCTTCCTGAATGGTGTTATTATCTTGGGGGATTCATTGACTTCTCCCAGTTTGCAATCATCTGCAAACCTGGTCAGCCACAGGCCTTTGACGTGGATCCAGCACAAAGCCCTGGGGGATTCTACTGGTGACAAGCCTCTTAATAGAGGTGGCCTCATCGATCCTAACCTCCTGGGTCCTATCAGTAAGCCAGCTAGCTCTCCAGCATATTGAAAAGGGGTTTATATCCAGTTCCATAAGTTTATTAACAATGCCACTGTGACGTATTGCATCAAATGTTTTAGCCAGATCTAGGTAGGTAGTATGCACCACTTTCCCTTCATCCATTGCCTTAATGATCTTTTTAGAGAAGTCCACCAGATTCAGTAAGCATGACCTTCCTTTGGCAAAGCCAGACTGTGATGGATCCAGTGTCTGGAGGTCTCCTGTGTCCTTGTTGATAATTTCCATGATAATTCTTTCCATGGGTTTGCAAATAAGATTAGTTAGACTAATGGGTCTAGTTTCCAGGATCTGA
The DNA here is from genome assembly GCF_019279795.1 of Protopterus annectens. Lineage (NCBI taxonomy): Eukaryota > Metazoa > Chordata > Ceratodontiformes > Protopteridae > Protopterus > Protopterus annectens. Next base: position 469,833,896 of record NC_056744.1, on the reverse strand, counting down.
TGGGGGAATGACTGTCACAGTCCTTAAATCACTTGGCACAATGCCTGCTTTAAGACTATAGTTAAATAATGACTCTGGGATCCTGATAAGTCATATTTTAGACTATTCAGGAGACATCTTGGGATCTTATTGGGGTCCATTGAGCCCATGTTCTTGGGTTTAGTGAGTGTGGCCAGTACATGCTCCCTAGTTATTGCTGGAGGGATTATGCTTGAGGGTATGTTTGATGGGGTGGTTGGGGGTGAGAGGAAAGTACAGTTGGAACTGAATTTGTCCACTAAAAAGTTTGCTATATCACCAAGCTCAGTGAATGTGACACAATTAACCACCAGTTAAACACATTGCAGTGTGCTACTCTTGAGGTTTCTGACATAGCTGTGGAAGGCCTTATGGTTATCTTTCTCCTGAGAGGTTATCTTTACCTCAAAATTGGTTTTGCTTGAAATAATTAGCCCTCTTAGTTGCCTATTTACTTTGATGAGAGAGTTTTTATTTTTTATGGGACTTACCCTTCATGATTTTTGCCATTTTTTTTTCCTTTTGTTGTAAATCCTGATTAATTTGTGATGCCACCAGGGTGGTTTGTTTCTAGGACTAGTCCAGGGCTTGCTTATGGTGAGTACAGTAGCCCCTATGCAGCAGTTGACATGGTTGTACAAAGTTTCTGAGATTGATTCAGCATGGGCTGCTGTGTTCTCTGGGTTTGGAGGGAGCATTGGATTTTTGCAATCCATCACTTAAAGATGATTTACCCTGGAATAGTTCCTAACTGCTACTGATTTTAATGGGATTACAGAGTTGATTTTGATTTGGAAGGAGACATCTTTATGGTCAGACCTTATCATGGAGGATGAGCACTGGAGAGGGGGGTGCAGTGAACTCCCATATTTGTAAGTCTAAGATCCAGTATGTTGTAGCTTCTAATGGGTATATTCACTATTTGGTCAAGGGTGTTTGTATTTACTAAGTCCAGGAATCTCTGTGACTGTAGATTTGAGGCTGTGTAGCATTTCTAGTCTATAAAGGGGTAATTAAAGACTCTCATGAGTAGGGTGTTAGGTTAGTGTCTAGAGTTGGTCCAAGTATGCATTGTACGATTCCTGGGACATGGAGGTTGACCTATAACTGGCTAGGATATGGAATGGGATTTTGTCTATGGTGATCTGCAAGTGGAGGAACTCCAGCATGTCATCGTGTTTGACCACCCTAGAAGTATGCTTGTTATAGATGTATTGCGATACCTCCTCCTTTAGTCCTTGTCTGTGCAGCTACTGGTCTAAAAGTGTGGAAGGCACTGAAATCTTGCACTGCTGGGGTACTCTCTGTTGCTTTAAACTACGTCTTGGTAACTGAACAGATGACTATAGTCTGATGTGTAAGGAGGGTTTTGGAGGGATTTAGTTTTTTTTTTTTTATTTAGGCTCCTAGAATTGAGCAGTAACAAATTGAAGTTCAATTGAGTTGATTTTATGATGTTAGTAGGTTTGTCAATTTGGCATTGCCTAAAAAAGGCACTATGAGGATGGATAAAGTTTTAGCCAGTGTTCGAAAGTTTAGAGGGAAGAGGTGCAGATCATCCATGGCAAAGCAATTTGTCCTGTTAACCATGTCGTCCCAGTCTGACAAATATTGGATCCCCTTAGAATGACACAGAAGGACAGCCAGTTGCTCAAATCAATCATTTTTTGCTCATATTGTGGTATCATCCTCAGTGATGGTAATATGCCACTCAGTGTCAGGCTCATACCAGCCTGAGACACATAGTCTGAAAACTCCATAATGTCTCTCTTCATATAGTCACATCTACATGGGCTATGGTGGTATCATACCGGTACCTGTGGTGTGCTGGCTTGAGGGGTCCATATCAGATCATCGAAATGGCTCATTATCGAATGCCGTAACATCGAACTGCAAAACCCAAGCCCTAACAGTATCAAAACCTCAAAACAATGAATTTTTTCCCAGGGAAAAAAAATCACTGTTCCGAGAAATACATACACACACCATAAGCACACTAAAAAGCAGCAATCCACACACATACATTTAAAAGTTACATCTAACCCTACACTACGCTGCATATACACTACTATCTATCCACTTACCATAACCCAGATCCTAACCCTAAGGTCCGTCACTATTGCACACTCACCTCACTTCACCCGCACCCTAACCCTAACTCACATAACCCGCCCCCAACCCCAAATTTTCACTATTGCACACTCACCTCACCCGCACCCTAATCCTAACTCACTTAACCCGCCCCTAACCTCAAATTCTCATTATTGCACACTCACCTCACCTGCGCCCTAACCCTAACTCACTTAACCTGCCCCTAACCCCAAATTCTGTCACAATCGCGCACTTACCTGACCCACACCCTGACCCTAACTCACCCAACCCACGTCCTAACCCGAACGTCCGCACAATCGCACACTTACCTTAACCCAACCCGTAACTTTTCACCGCATCACTGAAAACAGCGAAGCCACAACAACGGCCAACAAAATTCTTTCCCTAGGAATGAATTTGGTTTTGTGCAGCTTCACTGTTTTCAGCATTCACGATATTAGGTTTGATATTAGATCATTCGAAATTCTGCCGTTTCGATGATCTACTATAGACCTGGCTTGACTGCATGTGTGATTTGGCAGATTCTGGTTCCAGATAAGCAACCAACAGTTAACCTTTCCTTGTCTGACCTGATTAGAGGGGCATCAGTATATCTTATAATGGAGTCCCCTAAGACAAGAGCCCTTGAAAGTGTGCTTGCATGCCTTAGGGGCTTATTTGTTTGGCTCCAATGAGATTGACAATATGTGTTATGTTAAGTATTGTTTTTTCTGAGTACCTTTGCACTTGCTGAGGCATAGCTTTGACAACGGGTTATCTAGGCAATCTTTGTTGTTAAGAAAACTGCTCTTAAGTGCCTCAGCATATGTTAGTCTGTGTGTGTGTTGTTTAGTTTGTGAGATAGGTGTTTTGGGCACGGTTTCAACAACCTGATATACACTTGTATGTAAGAATTTAGCCTCCAGTGTCATTGTGTAAGTACACCTCCCACATAATGTGTCTGCTTCTTTAATGATTAAGTGTTTACCAGTAAACATGAGACAAATGCTACACTGTCTAGAGATGCCCATATCTACCAAGCTGGCTTCAGAGAAATTAGGAAATTGCATACCCATACTGTCCAGCCCTTTGATTTGTGAGCTACTGGGAGGTTATTGGGGTTCAAAGGCTATTAAGGGTGCTTTATAAGAGCAGATTATGCTAAACAATACTAAATTCTACTAACTTTAATATTTATACAATACTGCTCTTGCCATTTGTTTGCGATTCTTGTTTTGTAACTCTCTTGCTATTTGTTTGTGATTGCAATACTGAATTCAAGTAAATATGTAGGTATTGCCATTTGACTCCCAACTAGCTAAGCTAAGCTTTTTGGTGCACAAGGCATTGCACCATATTGCTGCTTTACAGGGTACAGTTTTAGGAACTATTCTTTCTAGGTGTTCACTACTGTACAGGGCACTGCAAACACATGCAAATGCACAAAATTTCTAGCAGCACAGAAAAGACAGACAACTAACAAATAAGCCCTCTGGCTCCTAAAACTACATGGAAATCTACTAAAAAACAAAAGAGACTAAAGAATAAATGAGAAATACAGACTATTTATAAAACAAACTATTATTGTAGACTATGCTTTTATTAACAAGTCTGTTTTGATATGTTATAAATACAAGGTAAGATCTACACTGCTTTTCATGTGTTGCATATATATAATGTTTCATTCATAACTTAATTTGGTGTAATATAACATACTTAATATACCATCAATATATTTATAATTAACACTTTAAGTGTTCATTTTATATAAGTAAGCATACCATATAAAATGCATTACCTCAGTTTCTGCTTCATAGTGCAGGATACTACTTAACTGTATATTACACTTTAATTTCACACAGCTATAATATATACAGTTATAAATATTTAATATTCTATGTAAGATAAAATGAAGGGATACACTGAAAAATATAAAGTAAAGAAAAAGGGAGGTTAGGGGAGAGGGGAGGGTAAAAAAAGAAAAAACATTTTTTTTATATACATATAATTTCCTGTATAGATAGCATATTACGCATAAGTCTCTCTAAACTTAAAGTAATAGCAATGCATAACATATTCAAAGCCTTCTTCTCTCTTCTAATTGCACTTTATTTAAGTCATAGAAAATAACATATTCATATAACAGTTTTCATCTCACTTCTAGTCATGCAGTACTGGTCAGCACTGAGCACAAACTGTGTTACACCTTCAGAGTAGAACAAGAATTCACAATGTAATTATTAAATATGTACATGATATACATTTCTTCAGGATCGGTAAATGTTGGGAAGTATCTGTGGGTTTAAATGCCAATGCATACATTAGCTCTGAGAAGCTGGGAGATGTTATACGTATTTGTATTACAAGGCTTATTATTTATATATTAATCTAAACTCTAGGGAATATATGTAGTTAAAAATAAACATAGTACTTTTAAATGACAAAATAGAGCAGGAAAAAAGTTAAATTACTTTCATGCTTTGTTTGAAAACTTTTTTATTAATGACAGTTTTGCAGTTTCTAGTATGGGAAAACGATATATGCTGATTCAAATGTATAAAAATATATTTTTTTACTGAAATTCGACTGTTTCCCACCAAAAAAATAAGGGAGACAACTTTGAACATTCTCCTTACCTCTTGCTGTGCTCTTCTGAGCTACTCATTTTGAAAATTTTCTATAATTTGTGGAATCATCTCTTCTCTCTCTGAATGCCCTCGAAGATGTGAAGCAGCTGGATGATGTCATCATTGTGCAACAAACATTTCCAGGAAGTGCAGAACTGTATTTTGATTGTAACTTGGTTTAACAGTCTTTTTTGTTTTAAATCAACTATTATTTACTTAAAATTATCATTTATATGGTCGATGGCAAGATTACATATTACAATAACATAATATCTTCATATTTTGTGACTTGAAAAAAGGATTACAGTACAGAAAAAGGAAGAAAATGTAAAAAGAAAAGAGGTGAGAGAGGAGATGGTTATGAGAGATCTGTGTGAGTATTAAAATGTAAAGATCTATGTGCTTTATTCTTAGACCATACAAGTGTAAATACTGATGATAACATTCATATATATATATATATATATATATATATATATATATATATATATATATATTATTTATATATATAAATATAATATATATTATATATATATATATATATATATATATATATATATATATATATATATATATATATATATATATATATATATATATATATATATATATATATATATATATATATATATATATATATACATGTATATATATATATATATATATATATATATATATATATATATATATATATATATGTATATATAAAATATTTTTTTTGAAGTATCACTGCATACTATGATTATGGTTACCATACTCAAAGTTAATATCTTCACAAATTTGTGCAATATTTATATTTAAGAGTCATAAGTAAGGTTATGCATATAATTTCAGAATGTTTGTTTGCATAGCAAAGAATTGAATAACAAAAGTGGTATACTAAAAAGAACTTTGTAAACAGATATCTTATTCTGCCACTAGTGAAAGCGATTGTCTATACATGTGTTTATAGTGACTACATCCCATTTGGGGATGATACAATGTTTATTTAAATGACATACTGTTTATAATTACACTTATGTCTTCTAAACAGTTATTCTAAATAAAACAATTTACAAGGGATCCTAACTACATGTTAGCCTTGTTTTGCTTTTTTTTTCTCTCTCTCTTCCCTCTCGTGTTCATGTATATAAGTTAAATAAAGGGAAGAGATATAATGAGAGTTACAAACATGTTAATACAAAATAGAATTACATTTAAACCATGGTTTGAACAATAACATTGTGTCCTGGATAACGTATTATATCTGATAACCTAATAGAAATGTTGTTTATACAAACAACCTCTGTTATCTATGTTAATAATAAGATAGTGGGCTAAATTACTTAGTCCTTTTAAATAATCTGTTAGACATTTGCCTTATTTTGGAATGTAAATCATATTTTGAATCTATTAAGTTACACAGGTTTCTTATTAGATATGATATCTATGAACGTATAAACCTTCCAAATAACACAATATTAGGACAATTAATGATTTCATAAGAATTTGGTTATCTTAATGTTTCTAACTTAAAGTATATAAATTATGTTATTAGTGGAGTTTGTACTCTGTTGTTACAGTTTAGGGGTTGATCTCAGTGACAGATGTCATTGGGATTAGGAGGTTATAACTCCAGGCGGGGAGCGTTGGGATGTTTGTTTTTATTTAGTGTATGTAATAATGAGATATACAAACTAAATGAGGAATATAGATCTATCCTACATCATAAAACAAAGATAACACTAGAAAATTATAGGTTTCTTGCTTATTCTGTAAATCCTAAACATCTATCAAACCTTATGAATAAGACCAAAAGATTAAATAAATATAATTATATTAAAGAAATACATTCTGCAAAAAAGAAAAGAGAAGTACATAGTATACAAGATATATTAGAAGAGTTTAGATGTCACTTTCATGAAATTAATCAATCCCCACATCAAATTCAGACAGAAGATAACAAGAGATTATATTAACAAGAATGTATATAATAAACTAAACAAACAACAAATAGAAGTTATTGATAAACAAATTACTTTATCAGATATACAAAGTCAAGTAAGTAAGCTTAAACTAAACAATGCTCCAGGTAACGATGGAATTATTCCTGAAATATATAAGTTAATGCCCAAAATGGCTATATCCTTACTACACAAAGTATATAATTCGGCCCAAAATGATAATATTACACCCCCATCCTGGAAATATACATTTATATCCCCTATTTTAAAATCAAATAAAGACCCAACATTCTGTTCCTCATATAGACCAATATCTTTACTGAATATTGATTATAAGATGTTTATGAATATATTCTCAGAAAAATTGAAGAAATTCTTACCCCACTTAATAGATGAAAACCATACAGGATTTATAACTAACAGAAGTAATTTTGATAATATAAAACGAACCCTAGCTGTTATAGACTTCTCACAAAGGAAGAAAAGGAATGTATCATTAATTAGTCTTGATATTAATGCAGCCTTTGATTCTATTAACTGGATCTATCTGTTTACTCTTTTAGAATGCTTACATTTTTCGCATAATTTTATTAATCTTCTAAAACATTTATATGAAGAAACTTATGCATATATCAAAATAGGGTTACATATATCCAATAAAATATCTATTACAAAAGGCACCAAACAAGGATGTCCTCTCTCTCCTTTGCTATTTACTTTGATCATGGAACATTGGACAAATGAAATAAGAAACAATAAAGAAATAGAGGGTTTGGAAATGGATAAAGATAATATAGCCAAAATCCAGCTGTTTGCAGATGATGTTCTTATCACCACAAAGGGAAATGACTCCTCATTCATGTCATTATATGAATCAATTAAAATGTTTCAAATGATGTCCGGTCTTTCATTCAATGACAATAAAACTAAAATTCTACCCATATATCCTAATAATAAAAAAAAATTTAAAAAAGGATGATAGGAAATAATACATATCACATTGCTAATGCAGATCAAATCACATATCTTGAAATCATTCTTGCAAAAGACATTAAATCAATAATTCAATTAAACTATAACAAATGTTTACAAAATATCCAAGATTTATTTTCAAAATGGAATACAATAATATTTACTACTGAAGAAAGACTAACCATTATAAAAATGATAATTCTACCTAAAATCTTGTACATAATGCAATCCATTCAAATTCTACCCTCAAAAAGGTTTATAAATAAACTAAACACTTTAATACTAAGATTCTTTTGGTCTCAAAAAAATACCTAGAATTACTATTAATCAACATACTAACAGCTGAAAGAATGCTGGAATAGCTTTCCCATATCTAAATCTCTATTCGATTTCCACTATAATCAGATCAATTTCTCAGCTCTTAGATATAACCTATTTAGCTAAATGGAAATCTTTATGGGAAGTATCAGCCATGAAATTTATAACGAGACCAACAACATATCAACTAGAATTCATAAACACACCTTTTAAATGGATCTTAAAAGAATATTTTATCACACATACTAATCCTAATCATACTGCCAGTTGCATACATAATATTATAATTAACTTTAGAAACTTTATAAATAAACATGTTAAATATAAAGACTACTTTTTGTGTTATTTCCTATAGCATATACACAAGAGACTTTTGTTACCTCAGATATTAACAAAATTTCTCAACTGAAAAACAATGAACTCAAATACTGGTTCCAGCTAACTTATGAATACAAGACTAGCTCAATGGATCATATTATACAGGAATATACACTTAATAGTTCCTCATGGTTAGATATACACTTATAGTATATCATGATAATAAGCTAAAACTAGCTTCACCAACTAACAAACATGACACCAAGATATTATTACAATTTCTTCAATCAACATTATTACACCAGCATATATGTTCAGGTAGTCTCTCCTTTATTTATAGACTTTTAAGAAAAGAAACATTTTCTTGCACACATAACTACTGGAGTTATTATAGTTTAATTACTCATAATTCCCCAAGTGAGGAAGATAAGGTTAATATGTTACAATCATCTGGGAAAACATAATTTTCTCTGAAATGGAAGATTTACACATGGGGATTCATGAATAGATCCTTTTATACACCACAAATAATGGACAAAATTAATAAAAAACAGAACATCTGCAATATATTCAAATCTAATGTAGATATTAAATGGGCACATATGTTTTTTGACTGTCCAACCTTAAATATCTTTTGGAATAAAGTAAATGACTTTTTACTAGCACATTTTTTAGACAACTTCATATTGAATAAATCATTAATCATATTTAATACACCTGTTCCATGATGTGTTAGGAAAACCAAATACTCATTACTATGGACTATATTGGCAGTGGCTAGAAAGATCATAACTAAAAACTGGATTTCAAAACATCTTCCTACATTCTCTGAATTTACTAATTTATTAAAAGAAGTTAGTAATTTACAGATAAGAACCATAACCTGTAGAACATCTAGAAAGACATATGAACATCATTTATGGGTTAACTTACAAAATATGTTGGCAAAAAATGATCATTTTGCATAAAGGTAATTGATGTTCCTTGTCATTCAGGAGATCAAGTTACAAAAGGACGGTTATAGTGTATGTTAATGTATAAATACTGATATCTATGTACATACTTTAGTTTGTATGTTAATGCATAAACACTGGATGTCTATGTACATACTTTAGTTTGTTTGCTTTGTTATTCATATATTCATATTTAAATGCTATAAATACGTTATCAATTTGTAAATCTATAATGTAAATTATCTTATATATGTCTATGTGATTGTTTTCATTATAATCAAAATCAATAAAACTGTTTAAAAAAAAGAAAAGAAATGGACATTTAGAAAGCCCCCTTGCAATGCATTTTAAAGATTTTCATATTGCTTTTAAAGCGCTGTATTTTGAAAAAAAAGTTACTTTGAATATGGGTGAACTGGCTTCTTTAAAAGATAAATTGCTATATAAGGAGTCAGTGTATATTCTTAAGTATAACACACTGATTCCTATAGGTTTAAAGAATGTAATTGGAGATATTTAATTAATTAATTTATTATGTAAATTGTTTAACTGTAAGTGATATACATTGCGCAGGATTCAGGAAGACTTGCACGGAGTGTATGAGTACAGTATGAGTAGAACAAGGCAAGATGTCTGCCGAGCTATTCAGCAATATCCGGTAGGGACGTGCAAGAGAGCTCCTAAAATGACTCTTACACGGACAGGGTTAGTTTATGCAAATTACCTCATTTTCTGCTAAAAGCTATGCAAATGAGGTAAATTTGCGATCCAGGAAACACTAACCTGTCCGAGTAAGAGTAGTGTTATTTGCAGAAATGTATTCGGTTGGCAACTGAGTACCGTTCTGCAAATAGAAAAACGGAGCCATGACAGCTCCAAATAAAGGATGCATTCAGTTGAGGAAGCATGCCAATGGCCAAATATAAGGTCATTGACATTTAAACATGTTGCAAATTAATAAAATCAAATATTTTTTTTCCACGATCTCCGATGTTTAAGCATAGCACAGAGCTGAGTAAACGTGCGGCACTTTAAAAAACAGAAAATAATACAAAAACAGGCAAAAATAGGCATTTCAATAAAAAAATTAATGTGCAATGCAGATGAATGGCAGGCTGAAGACAACATGGCCACTGAGTAGGGGTTGCTATGGGGGGAAGCCAAATTCCAGAGATGTAACCAAGCATTAGTAGGCAATCCTATGCAAATGAGGGTAAGGATAGTGAATCCCAATTTTACATGGCTATATGAGCCAAGTCTGTGAAGTATAAGAGTAGGATAAGGGGAATATCAGAGTAGAAGATAGGTGACATCATGAGGGAGGTATGTATGAAAGATTGTAAGCTCACTGGAGCAGAGTAACATGCGTTCGCTGTCAGTCAGTCATCACTGGAAGAGGCGTGTCAACAGGTATCCTAGCTAAAGCCAAGAAACTGAAGGTGTATGCTATGGATAAAACTAAAGTTTCTTGTACAAATGCCTACAACATGTTTGCGCACCTGTACGTGCCTGTAAACCCGAGTAAGACTGTGTGCACACGTGTGCGCACGTGTGCGCCTGTGTGCACCTGTGTGCGCGTGGTTATGCTGGAGTAAGCAAGTGTTAGGATGTGGAAATCCGTGTAAGCCCGTGTAAGCATGTGTGCACACGTGTGAGCTGGAGTGTGCGTGTTGGCACTCGTGTGCGCTTGTTTGCACGGCACTGCCCCCTGTGGTAACAGAAAGGGAAAAGGAAGGAAAACAAATAGTAGGAAGTTAATTAAGGAAATCTAGCAGAGCTAGCAGGTGAAAACAATCAGAATCAGGCAATTACACAGGCAGTACACTAGCCCAGCCCAGCCCAGCACTTAAAACTCTGCAAACAACATTTCACCATGTTTTTCTTAGAGACATTGCAACACTGCAGTATACTAAGAGAAGTGAAAACTTAAAAAGCTCTGCTGAGACAAAAATATGTTAGGGGCTGCCATTGCTATTATACGGCGATATATGCAACATGCTGGGGGTGGTGACAATGCAAATGCTACTGAGCAACCCACAGTGAGGAGACGGAGAAGAGTGTACAGGCCCAGGGTAACCTACCAGGGGATACATGAGCTGGAGATAGTGGAGCGCTATAGAGTGGACAGAGACCTCATGCAGCAAATTGTTGAGCTGTGCAGGCCATGCCTCACACACAGAACCAACAGAGGGGAACCCATCCCAGTGGAAACCAAGGTATGTGTTGGCCTAAGAATACTAGCAACAGGTACCTTCCAGAGACCAACTGGTTATATGATGAGGATTTCACAGACATCAGCATCCCGGGTACTACACCATTTCCTGAATGCCATGTCAGCACATGTCGGTGATCATGTATATTTCCCCAATTCCCATGAGGTATTGGCCAGCAATATGCGTCTTTTCCAGGAAATAGCGAAATACCCTGAAGTAGTGGGTGCAATAGGCTGCACGCACATATGCATCAAAGCACCAGCCGGTGAGCGGAGTAGGGCTTACTACAACCACAAGGGCTTCCCCCTCCATCAACTGCCAGGTCGTGCGTGATGCCCAGGGCATAATACTGAATGTGTGTGCTGGCTGCCCTGGAAGCTACCACGATTCCCATATCTGGCATGTGGCACAGCTGTACCAGACATTTGCCAATGGGGACATCCCTAACGGTCACCTAGTGGGGGATGCTGGATACGCACTGGAGCCATGGCTGATGACACCTATCAGAAATGCACACACACCTGAACAGGAACGCCATAATGAGGCACATGCACAAACACAAAATGTAATTGAGTGTGTGTTTGGGCTGCTCAAGTCATGGTTCCGGTGCCTGGACACATCTGGTGGAGCCTTGCAGTACTCACCAACTACATGTACCCAAATTGTCATGGTATGTGCTATGCTACATAACATGATCCTGTGAAAACAGCTGCAGCAGGAGCAGTATAGGCCTGGGCCAGACAGCCCCCCACCATTGCCAAGGCCATCACAGGCAGAGCGTGACTCGGAGAGGAACGACCTGAGCCTGCCCCAGTAGGCAGAAGGAGGCATGCCCAGTATGCCTTGGCCTTGGCAAAGAGGCAACACATAGCACATACACTGGCTCAGTAGGAACCCCGGAAATGATACCTCTCTCTGACTCACACATATAGTAAAAGGGATGCCTAACTTGACACTACCTGTTTTCAAACATGTATAGGGAGTGTACTATGTACATCCAATATAGGCAGCCCTGCAGCACCACCTGAGGCATGATTGCCATGTTTTAAGCAATATAAAGCATTGCTAAACAGCCTTTACCACTATTTAGTATATGTAAACAAAATTGCACGCATTAACTAGCACAACTCTGGGCACTGTTGAGCAATATTGGGCAATGTTCAGCAGTGTTGGTTAATGTTGAGCAATGTTGGGCAAGCCCAGCCAAAGTTGTGCATAGTTGAGCAAAACAAGGTAAACATGCTCATATTTGCTCTACTGGTATTTAAGCAGTCTGGTCTGCCCAGTATGAAAATAAAAAGCAGTGACAGTCCTAGAACTCAGGATACTGTGCACTATAGTCACAGTACTGAACCACTAAACCATAACAGTATTTCACTGGTCAGACTGTATGAAGAAATGTTGATAAGTCTATGCAAAGTGTCTCATGGAAACCCTACAGGCACAACATAATCCTTGTAGATTTATGACACAAAGGTGAGCCCTGCAGTAAAAATACAACATGATTTTCAACACAGATATAGTATAAATGTAAATATTGGGCACGCTCACACACGTCAACAAATGTAGTGGACTTCAAACAGCAACATACTGAAAGGTCACACTGGGCATGCTCACACGCGAATAAATGAGGCAAATGTCAGGCAACAACATACTGAAAGGTCAAACTGGGCATGCTCACACACTTAGGCCATGTCTGAGTACAGCAGTGGGCCACACATATCTGGCAGTTGCATGTCTTAACCCAGGAACCTCTCAGTATTCACCAATCCTGCCCTGTGCACACAGTTATATGAAAACAGACACATATATAATATATTGGAACCCTGTCATAATCAAATATGTAATACAGATACTTAGGTTGTTCACAGAAAGTGGAAAAGCATAGAAGATAAAAAAACCTGCAATCAGTATCATCAATAAACAATGTGCACTCCAAATATTATCCAATCCTGGTTATGGAAAAAGAATCTGGGAAGGAGTCCATGCAGAACCATGACACTTCCTTCAGCTATGTCATAAATAGTAATGTACACTCATATATGTCCTGAGTCAGGGCCAACTGTAAATGACTGACAATGCCAATATCCTGTCAGACAGGCCCATACATACATACCCACCTCCCACTGACAAAAGGCACTATCATCATACTAAGAGATATCACATGTAGAATGGGTAAACAGCTCCTTCCAAAGCTGAAAACACAGCATAAATGGGATTACATTGTTTCCCCATATGTGTCATAAGTGAACTGCAGAACAAACAGACCCTGCACCTAAACAGTCTGTTGAGCCTCACCCTCTCTACTGTTGAATGGGTTACAGCAACATCTGGCACACTCCACAGGTGCTGGTGCACAACAGGCCATGGGAACTATAGTATTATAAGCCTATGAAGTCAGATCTGCAAGGCCATGGAGTCCATCATGATTGAAGTCATAAACAGAGCTATTGGAAGCCTACTAACACACAACCCTACCAACCTTGGTTTGGTCATGGGCAGATCATGGTTCCCAAACCTGCTAGACTGTTTACAAGGCAGTCACCCAGGACATACATCAATGAAATGAGCTACACAAGTCCCACATAGACCTTGAATAGACCTTTTCCAACATCCTACACACATGTCGTATCCAAAAAATCAACAACGTGCATAAATATGTATTATGATGACCAATACTGCTATATGTAGACAGAATAAACAAAACCAGTCGTTGAGAACAAAGTAATCATTAATAACATGCTTTTAAAACCTTCATCCATCTCTCTATTACTACTACTACTTCTAAAACTTACCTTTCTTTACTACCTCACCCAACCCAGTACCTGCCATCATCCACAACTCTATCATACTACCAACCATCTAAACTCCCCCTACTCACATTCACACTCATCTATCTCTCCACATCTATATCCAATAAAACACCTCCTATCCTTCTCTTACAAAATACTTACTTCTCATAGACTCCCCATCCTCTTAACTACCAGTAACCCCTTCTTCAGTACAACATCACCCAATCCATTTTTTAAACTACTTAATTACTTTTCTAAACATATCCTTCATCTAGTCACCAGTCTCTTATCAGGTGATATCCACCCTAACCCAGGCCCCTCAACCTCTACTACTATACGTAAACCTCTATTACTTACCTCACTAAACTCCCAAAGCATAGTCAACAAATTAACAACCCTCCATGCCTGGATCACATATAATAAACCTGACATCCTATCTATTTCAGAAACATGGCTAAAACCCCATATAAAAACTCTGAAATAATCCCACCTAACTACTCTATCATTAGAAAAGACAGGTCCCATAAAAAAGGCGGCGGTGTAGCTCTTCTATTTTCTACTTCCTTGTCAATTACTCCCTTCAATAAACCTATTCCACATTTCAACAATGCTGAACTACTCATCACTCTCCTTCAAGTCAACAAGCATAAACATATATGTCTTGCATCCCTCTATATTCCCCCAGGTGACAATGTCTCCACATTAGAAGACATTCTCTCCTGGCTCTCCAGCAACATTAGTAATGAAACCATAATCTTAGGTGACGTAAATATCAACTGGACCTCCATTCAATCTCCATCCAACCCCCTTAACATCAACCTATATAACTTTTCCCAACTAATCAACAAAGTAACACGTCCTTCTAAAAACCTTTCCGGTGGCAGTATACTAGACTGGATCCTTGTGTCACACCCACACTATTACTCTGACAGTGGTACTCTTCCCGATGCTCTAAGTGATCATACGCCCATCTTCACATACCGACTCCCTTGTATCTCTCTCCATCCCCACAATTATATTACCACACGCAACCACAAAATTTCAACCCAACAACATTCTCAGATTCTTTAAAAGCAATCAACTGGAACACTCTTAGGACACTTCCTTAGAAGACGCTGTTTCTCACTTTAACTCTACATTCTTAACAATACTAGATTCCTATGCCCCCAAAGGACAAACGAATAAAAATAATTCTGCTCCATGGCTTACTAGAGATACATTAGCATGCATGCTTTAGAGACAAAGCATGGGTACTTTATCAAAAAAGAAAGTCCCCTGATTCCCACATTGAATACCGAACCCTCCGAAATAAAGTCAAAAAGCTTATTATCTCTGACAGACAAAATTGCTTCTTTACCCTCCAAAACAATAATAAAACAAATCCACAGAAATTCTGGAAAGGTATCTCCACCCTCCTTAACCCCAGCAGACCACACACCCCTTCCCCTGACCCAAATGCCCCAGATCTAGACCTGGCTACTGAATTCAACTCCTTCTTCATTGATTCTATTAGCAAACTAACTTCCTCTTTCCCTAATTTTACCATACCATCCAATACCCCCTCACCCTCTCCTACCAAAAGCCCTCCCTGCATTTCTCTTCCTTCCCCATTCCCATCTTCTCTAACTACATCCCATAACTTTTCTCCCTCTCTAACATCCTCACCAACATCAAATACTTTGCCTCTTCACACAACTCCATTCTCATTAAAACCTATACCCATTTCTACTATAAAAAAACTACTTCACAAACTGAAGCCCGGCACAAATGCACCAGATGATATCCCTCATATTTCCTAAGCGTTGCTGCTGATGCAATTGCCTATCCCATAAGCATCCTCATCAACCGCTCAATCCTAGAATGTACAGTGCCCCAACTCTGGAAACAAGCCTTTATCATCCCCCTTCATAAAGGCGGTAATAACTGCAGTGTTAACAACTTCCGCCCCATTGCTATCTTGTCCCCCATCTCTAAACTACTTGAAAAATGTGTTCAACTTCAACTACTACCACATCTTTTAGACAATAACCTTCTCACACCTACACAACATGGCTTTAGGCCAAATCATAGCACCATGACAGCCCTCCTCTCCTACCTAGAAACTGTAAATAAAGCTCGTGATTCCGGCCATATTGTCTCTACCCTACTACTTGACCTTTCTAAGGCTTTTGATACCATTTCACACAGCCTGCTATTAACTAAACTTTCCAAACTTAACCTTTCTTCCTCCTCTGTGAACTGGTTCTCCAGCTACCTATCTAACAGACACCAAGCTGTAAAATGGAAAAAGGCCACTTCCTCCTTTCTTAGTACCCCCACCGGGGTTCCCAAGGCTCCATACTTGGTCCTCTTCTCTTTAACATTTTTATAAACGACTTTCATAAATCTATTCCTTTCTCTAACATCATCCAATATGCAGATGATTCCACCATTATCTGCTCTGCCTCATCTACTCCTGAGCTTCTAAAGCTCACACAAGCAACTTTCTCAATTACTGAGCATTGGATGGAAATTAACCACCTTGCTCTCAAGCCTCCAAAACTAAACTCATGGTATTTACTCCCACTAAAACTACTCCCTTTGATACAAACACATTCCTGATCACCAGTCAAAACAATTCAACCCTAGAACTCGTATCTGAAACCAAGTTACTTGGTGTTCAAATTGATAACCAACTTAATTTCAATTCACACATACACCTAAACATTAAAAAAACCCACCAAAAGCTGGGTATGCTTTACCGTCAAAATCAATATCTCACAAAGACCTCAAAAATCACTCTGTCTTCTTCCTTTCTTATTCCCTCCCTTCTCTATGGTTCACCTCTCCTAACTAATATTCAGTCCTCTCTTAAAAAACAACTTTCCTCTTGCTACAACAAAATCGCCAAGTTCGCCAATGGACACAGGTCATACACCCATCACTGTTCCTCTCTCCAATTGGCTTGAACTTCCACATCAGCTCAATTACATTCAGCTTACCCTAGCCCACAAACTCATTAACAACCCCTCTCTTTGTCCCTCCCTGTCTTCTGCTTTTAAGTTTCACTTACCTGATAGAATCTTAAGGTCAAACAATCAAAACCTATTAGAAACACTTAAACCAAAGCGCCCCCCAGGCAAAAACCTACTATCCTTTAACATAGCTCGTCTTTGGAACTCACTCCCACCATCTATTCGTACCATCTCTAATCTCTATTCATTCGAAAAATCTCTTCATACTCATCTTACGTCCCAATGGGAATGCTCTTGTTCCCATCCATCATAAAAAATCTGGAACCCTTCATCCCTCATCCTCCATTCATTCTCTTCCTACTCAACAAAGCCTGTATACCTATTACTTTCTCAAATTCTAACCACACCATATAACAATATAATCCTACCTCTTTAATGCCATAACTTACCTCTCATTATTTGTACCTTTCAATAATTCACATTTTCGAATGTACATCAAATGGAAAAGTTATGACTGTACTCTTTTTACATTGTATAAGTAGCCTAGCTATGTTGTTTTCAACTTGTCTGTTAGTTTGCATTATGACCTTTTTAAATGTATGTACTTATTCTGTTTGTCTGTTCTTTTTGGAGCTTTTCTCCCCAGGACTCCATTGAAAACGGGTTCTTTTAGGCCCAATGGACTATCCTGGTAAACCAACTGCAAATAAATAAATAAATAAATAAATAAAACCTTTATCCGACAACAAAGCTTTCAGGCAAAAACCCTTTCTCAATGTTTAACACAAGGTATAATAAAATCATATGTTTAAATACAAGCCCACAACATCACATGACCTGCAGCCATGGTCATATGATCTAATTTAATACAAAATTTAAATATAAAAAAGAATAAAAAACATACTTATTTATAATCACATATGTATAAAATATATGCACATTCCATAAAAATATTATATTATTCAAGATATAGATATGAATACAAATGTATATTGTCATTTTAATCTTTTGTGCTGTATCTTAGCCAGAACAGGCTTTAATGAAACACTTGCATTCAATCCTGGGAACACATCTGCTGATAATCTTACAATCCAGTCATATTCCCTATTGTCTAACAAATTACATAAATCCCCCCCCTACTAGACACACTAACAATATCTATAACTCTAAACTTAAAACTATGGGATATACCATAGCATTTTACATGCTTCGACAGAGCATTAGTGTCACTCCCATTCCTTATGTTGGATTTATGTTCTATGATCCTGTCCTTAAGTTTTCTTGTAGTTTTTCCAACATAAAAGGAGGGACAGATATCACATGTTGCCAAATAAACAATATTACTTGTTGCACAGGTAGCAGAACAGTGAAAAGTATACACTTTTTTTGAAACAGGATGAACAAATATATTCACAGGTTTTAATGCATTACACTGTTGTAAAATATCTACTCAGCAACTGCAATTATAACAGCAAAAAGTACCTTTTCTCGACAGGCTAGGGGATATAGAGTTTACTCTATCAAAATCCTTATAAGCTAACATACTCTTTATTGTCCTCATATTTCTGTATGTAAAACGAGCTCTGTCCCCTACTGCCAACTTAACATCATCCTGTGTAAGAAGGACTTTCCAATATTTCCTAACTATGTTCCTGACTGTGGTAGACATGGTACTATAAGAGGTAATAAATCTTAACCCAACTCCATCTAGTGGAGTATTCAGCATTTCATGCAAAGTCTGGGGTACCTGTAAAAAAGTGGGTTTATAAAGAGTATGTCTATTAGATGTAATATGCTCACTAACTTGATGTACCAAGTGTGATGAATACCCACTATTCTTAAACTCAACACATGCTTCATTTAGCTGTTTTATAAAAGCATCATTATCAGTATTAAGTCTACTAATACGAGCCAGCTGCGCCTTAATAATGCCTTTAAAGACATGAGGAGCATGCATGCTTGATGGAAATAGGTACCTTCCAGATGACACTTCTTTCTTAAACACTGTAGTATTAATAACATTACCCTTCTTAGTTATTGTTATATCTAGAAAATTAATGATACTGAATGAACATTCATACTTAAATTTTAAAAAACTAGTTGTATTATTCAAAAAAAGAATATATTCCTCTAATTCAATAAGTGAACCTTTCCAGAGCAGGAATAGGCCATAGATAGATCACACAAGGTAAGAATTGTGGAGTCCTGTTCAAGCTGGTAACATCTGCTGTCCCCCATGACTCAGTCCTGGGATTGCATAAAACAAAGTGCACACACATTACCATGTCTAGTCTGATGATGTCAGCATCCTACAAATATAGCAGTGGAAATCAAAACACCCAGTAAAGCATGTAGCGTGTCGTGTTAATGTGTACTTCTTTAGTTAGGTAGGGGTTTGAATCCTGCAATTGGTGAGTGTGTGTGTGGGGGGGGGTGTATGTTTGTGTGTGATTTCCTTTGAGAGGAGTGCCCTTTTTGGAGACTAGGAAAATACCTGAAAAGTAGTATAGTCATCTTTGGCAAGTCTGATAATGTCAGCATCCTACAAATATAGCAGTGGAAATAAAACCTCCCAGTAAAGCATATTGCGTGTCGTGTTAATGCGTACTTCACTAATATCATAACATAGTTAGGTAGGAGTTTAAATCCTGCAATTGCTGAGTGTGGGGGGGGGGGTGTATGTTGGTGTGTGATTTTCTTTGAGAGGAGTGGACTGGGAAAATACCTGAAAAGTGGTATATTCATTTTTGGCAAGTCTGATGATGTCAGCATCCTACAAATATAGCAGTGGAAATGAAAACCCCCGGTAAGTCATACAGCGCGTCATGTTAATGCATCCTTCACTAGTATCATAACATAGTTAAGTAGGGGTTTGTGTCCTGCAATTGCTGAGTGCGTATGTCTGTGTGTGATTTCCTTTGAAAGGAGTGCCCTTTTTGGAGACTTGGAAAATACCTTAAAAGTGGTATATTCTTCTTTGTCAAGTCTGTTGATGTCAGCATCCTACAAATATAGCATTGGAAATAAAAACACCCAGTAAAGCATATAGCACACCATGTTAATGCATACTTCCCTAGTATCATAACATAGATAGGTAGGGGTATGAATCCTGTAATTGCTGAGTGTGTGTGCATGTCAATGTGTCGTGGATTTTGCTTTTACTACTGTATGACATATCAGTATAACAACAGTATGTGCATTGCACACTCCAGGTATCTTTGTGGCAAATACATATATGTACATGTGACCTCAATTAGTTCATAGGTGTGAAGCCTGCTTTCTACATGAATACATCTGTTACCTTTGCCAGAATGTGCTGCTGCTTCTCAGACCGTAGGTCACATTTGTATGTTTGTGACAAGGCCAGCCACTGTAGTGATCTGTGGCCTAGGTCATCTGTGTTACACACACCCATGACAGTTTCCATAGAATAGTGTGAGTGAGGTTCATGCCTGGGGTATATTTCAGACATGTTCAAACACAGCAAAGTCTGTAAATAATGGACGTTCATTATAGTTGTATAACAACCTATGTGGATATGCATACAGACCCCTTATTGCTTATGTGATACACCGAGGGACATCAGAATACCTGTGGAAATGTGAATACTAAAGGACAGATGACATTACACTTGGCTGTATGTACACATTGTTACCTGTCTAACATGTTGGGGGCTACTACCTGTGTGGTACTGTCGGGATACTATATGTAGTAAATGTGGATGACTATGCTATAGTTGGCTTATAGCTTTACAGCATGGGTTGGACAACAGGTATCCGTCTGTATGATATCCTTGTGGAGGATAAGTGTGTCATCTGGAGAATGCATTGTAGGCCACTGTATGCATTTCCAGACATGGACGGACATATCCCTAGTGTGTTTGCTTGTACCTAAGAGGGCTATATGCCAAACAGGAGTGGTCCCAGGAATGGGTGGTGGTCAATACCACTGGTTACTGGTATAGTATAGTACCGGAAGGATCCAAATGTTACTGAGTTTCCTACATCTGTGTGTCAGTTGTCAAGACATCATCTAACAATTAGTTATAGTCAGGCTGTGGAGGTTGTGTATACTACCAGAATGCAAACCAATGACAGATAGTAACAGTATCACCCACAGCACAGTGTCAAACTTTGTCATACACACATGTGTACCCATGTTAAAACATATGTGTTGTAAAATGTATACTGGCCACCAATAGAAACTATGAAGTGTTAACACTGTGTAATACAGGGCATGACACCCTTCCCATGTGTCCAGTATGTTAACCTGTTCCTGCATTAATGTGACAGATGACAGGAGGTGGCACAGTTTCATCATATGCACAGGGTGTGTTGTTGGTTTGCCAGAGCCCGACATTGACCCATCCAATCGACATGTATGTGTGTGTGTGTGTGTGTGTGTGTGTGTGTGTGTGTGTGTGTGTGTGTGTGTGTGTGGGACAACAATACAGTATGGGTCAATGTTGATGTAATGTGTGTGTGTATGTGTTAACCCTAGGTGTTTGGTTTATGTGTGTGTGTCTGCATGCACACAGTTCCCCCACGTGGCTGCCATGTACGGGAGGTTGTGGGACAGCCACAGACTGTACCTGCCAGGCAGTATAGATCACCGTCTCTGGCTACAGACACAGTACCTGTGCCTGGCAGGGGTGCCATGGACAGTATCGGGTACTAAGCCAGACTGGGTACTATCATCAGAGGCAGAGGGATGTTGACTGGACCCATGTCCCTGCTGGGACTGGCCAGACCCACGTGCACGTTGTCTTCTATGATGGTCAATTGACAGCCCAGCCCCAACATTGCTGGGGCTGGTACTGCCACTACGGGAGCGGTTGTGACTTGTGTGTCATCCGCGACGACTGCCAGCTGATGATGTTGCTGGCATATGTCCATGTTGATGTCCTGCACTGTCCTGGCACATGGAGATGACATTGCGGAGGACATCTAATGTCTCCCCCCAACGTCTATCAATGACCTTGGTGTAATTATGGATGGCACAGGCAAGGTCATGGATACTGTCATTGATAGCGGTATTATGGGCCCTCTGCGCCCTTAGTCCCCATCTGGTGTACCGTTCCATATATGCCTGTGCCTGCATTACAGCCCGGAACATACCTGAGGTTGTAAGACCTGTGGGGGAATGTCTGCCAGGGGCATTACGACCAGCAGTGCTCCCACGGGAACCCGTGAACATCTGCCTATGTGGTACCATTCCAGGAATCTGGGTATGGCTGCTGTGAGGGGATGCATGTGCCATAGATACCACACTATCCTGGTCAATGCCTACTGTATGCTGTACCTCAGCTAAGGCCATTGGTGATGAGGGATGTATTGGCAGTATGAATGTGCGCACAGATGGGGTGGAAAGATGTGTACTGTTGATTGGTGGCCCAACAACTGACCCTGTCAAACCTGCCTGTGCCACAACACATATATCATCATTTCCACTATTTATGGCAGTGTCTTCAGGTTCCCTGCTGCACTCAACCAACACAACCTCAGCACCTGTGAGAGGAAGACAGGAAACACACTTTACAATCTGTACATGATGTTAGCACAGATGCACACATGCACACATGCAAACATGAACACGTGCACACATGCACACATGAACACATGCACAAATGCACAAATGCACACATTCACACATGCAAACATGAACACATGCACACATGCACACATGCACACATGAACACATGCACACATGCACACATGAACACAAATACACTACTCACTAAAGTAGACACACACACACACACACACACACACACACACACACACACACACACACACACACACACACCAACAGCAATCCAGAACATACTCATTAGTGGTTGATGGTGGAGTGCAGTATCACAACCCAAAGCGTCTTATCACACGTGTCAGCATGCAGAATGTGTGTTGCTCAACAGCATGCAGTGCGAGTGTAGAGAGTCCTTGTTAATAACAGTATACATGTCTTTGATGCATGTGTGTTGTTCAATGATTGGCCTGACCCTGGAACACAATGTGTAGATGGACACAACATTGTTGTGCAAGTATTAAATGCTTTTCAATGTCCTGTGCACCATCACTCACAGGTATACATGCCATGGCTGGATGCACATAACTGTCAGGTGTATAGCAATGAATGGTATGTGTACTACTGTAGTTACTGTAACTGGATGTAGTGTAGTACCATGAGCAATCATCAGGCAGCATCATGTGGTCACTCAAGGCCGCTAATGTGTGCCACACTGGCAACTATCTTGCTGTACCTGAACTGCAGCACTGTGGCTACATTAACCATTTCACGGGCAGTTTTTACATGGGTATGTAAGGTGTTCAATAGGGAGCATTGCCTAACATGAATGTGTTGTGTGTTAAAGAGTGTCGCACTGCTCCAAGATGGGCCTCTACCCCTCAGGTATAGTATGTGTGCTGTGTGTATGACATTTGGGTTACTGGAGTCTGACCTTACAGCAGGTGTCTAAATACACCATGTGTAACATATTAACAAGTACTGAGTATGACAAAGTGGTGTATATTGTGTGCATGTGTATTGACTCTGCCTATACAATGTCCACTGCAGTGTACCACAATTGTTTGGGATGCTCTGTGTATTGCATGTGTTTGAGGCAGCTACTCATGTTATTGGGATGTGCATAGTCCCACAGAAAACATGCAGAGCATGCATTACGTGTAGGTGTTTTACATGTGTATATGGCCTACAACTCACCTATGACATGCACATGTTATTTGCTATATCAAATGTAGAATACTCACCAGCATGGGTCTGCTGTCTTGCTGTCACACCAGAGGGACCTACAAGGATATGAGACAGTTTATCAGTGTCAACAACTATGGCATTGCTTCTGTGAGTTTGCAATTTTACAGTAGTACAATGGTTGACAGTCACAGGCATACAGATTATGTTCCAAATGATTAGTATTGCACAACACCAGGCTCCAAATCTTCTAAATACACAGTACACATCTGACATATGCATGTTCTAACAATCGAGCTAACAGTAGTCTACAGATATGCCATGTCACCTACACGCTCCGAGTCAACTTGCTGGGTCACTCTGGCCTCCATGATGACACATGTCTGTTGTAGTGGTTGGCCAGGAGCCACCACGCTGAGGAGCAGCTCTTCCACTCTGGTGAGGGCCAGATGTAATGCTGCACCACCACTTGTGGCAAGCTGTTGTCTGCGGACATCGGAGGCATGCTGCCGGACATGTCTAATTAAATCACTGCAGTGATGGAGTACCTGCTCATAAGTCCGGTTATGCATGCCTACGTCATTAACCTGATGGACAACATATTGCCACAGTGCAGTGCGCTCATGCTGGTCCTGACTGGTGCTGGAGAACAGCAGGGTGTGATGTTGTACTAGGGTGGATATTATGATTTCTTCCTCTTCAGGGGAATTTGCAGGGTTGCAATGGTGAGACATGTCCCTGGAAGGCAATAAAAGAATAATTGTGAGCAAGTCATGTGGCACAATTAACATTCTAAAGTACAGATATCAATGAAATGCCATATATAACAACCTATTGGCTGTCAGTAGATACACACTTTTAATACCACATATCAGTGCTCAGCCCACAACTGCCTGACAGTGCCTGGCATGTTCTATATATTAAACCATGTTCTGCACAGCAACAAAGTGAAACCAGTATGTAAGACTATACAACAGTACATGGCACACTGTATGTGACACAATGCACCACCTAGCCACAGGAGGTATATATGAAGCTAATGCATACAGAAATATGTCATCCATTGAAATGATTGTGAAGTAAAGTTACAGTACTACCAGTACACCACACTACTTGTTGATAGCAAACCCCTAAGTAACATATGTGCACATTCATCAATATAGGTGGCATACTACTGTACTACACTATACATGTTGCTAGATATGCACTTATATCCTGTAACATACATACGACCAAGGCCATGTTACAGGCATACCCACACACACACATCAGACATACCTACAAGACACAAAGGTATGGCAACCCTGTTAAGCTTTACCTGTGTACCATACAGTACTGTCAGCACTTACAAAACCCTGAGGTATGTAATGTGTGAGGAGTACAGGTAACAAACAAAACAGTGTTTCCAGGCAATGCGGGTATACACCAGACTGTGCTGTTTAGGCCTACAGCTTCAAGCAGTACTACAGTTCATACAGGATTTGTATTCACTAGTGTTAACAATCAATAAGCATACATGTACTGCTTTAGCCTACAATGGCACACTCCAGTCAACACCATGGGACTACGTCACACCGTATGCCATACTGCTTTTCCTGCCTAGCAATAGCATACATATCTTCTGCATGGATCAGAGCTAGAACACTACATACTATGATATAAACAGTTTCCCACTAGGCTATCACACATATACACAACTTTGACACATTCACCTATACATTCACCATCACACTCAGTCAACTTCACATAGCAATTAATGCAACATGTACATGAGTGTGTGTATCAGGTCCTAGGTAGCTAATGTGCTATTAGCCATAGGGCCTATAGAAGCCTAGCCATATGGTACCCTGCCCTTCAACACCCATATAATTTAAGTTCATGTGCAGAGCCACAGAAGTGATTCCCGGGTTGTATTTCCTATCTCACATCCATTCATCATGATTATTCATGACAACTGCTAATGAGGACCTTTCTTTGCTATTGATAGGTAGTTAGCTCCAGAATATGGTATGTGTCTGAGATGAGAATGTACCACTCCAGCATGTTCTGCTTTTTGACGTTACAAGGTTTAGATCAGTACAGTGTGCAGCTTGTAGGGCTTTTGATCTGTTTACATGGAGCATGTCCAACACCTGTGGGTTTGGCATAGCTTTGTATGTTAGGCAGAGGTTGCCTCTGGGTAGGCAGTATGCAACACAGTGTAGCTGTGGTTTTGCAAGACACTCTGCATAGGGCATCTGTTTGAGTCTGGTAATACTCTTTGTGAGGTATATGCCTGGCATCTACAGTTGCTGTAGATGTCTTCTGAGGTACATACCAAAAGGGCCATTGTACTCTATGATGGGTTTTATGACTGATGAGTAGAGTTGAACACTGACCTCTTTTTCCATGGATGACACACCTTTTCTGATGACATGTGGACCATACACAGTTTACATGACTAGTGTGGCACTGTGCTTATCAAAAGGGACACTGTTGTCCACCTGTGTCCTGTGGTCACTTATCACACTTTTGGTGTGGAGTAGACTACCACCTCTGTGGTAGTTCATGGGTACAGGGTTTTTAACAAAAGGGATGGCAATACATTTACAACATTGAGCTTGAGCGTACATATAAACATCCATTGGTGTACATATAGATTTACATATAGGCACATATACAGTCCACCTTTCATGGTGGGAATATCAATTATGCAAAGGTTGAGAGGGATACAGTTATGTAATAATACTGCACAGTCTTGTGCAGAATGCATTGAAGGTATTCTCAGCCCATGTATTTTTAGCAGGACTCCCTGTCTGGAAGACTGAAAACTTAACAAATCATACCCACAGCATTTAAACACCACATGTCATATACCAGCACTGTATGCTGTCTTATTTGCTACACACTACAACCTACATAAAAATATGCACATAACAACCTTCAGCAACATATATATGTCCACCCTTCACAAACAGTAGCAGTATGCCCCTTGCTCTATGCTCATGTTAAGATGCTAATATATCTGTCACATAAATATCTCTCCATATGTGTGTGCCATACACACACAAGGTCCACACTGTTGTAAGTCCATAGACCTCACGGATGACCTGTTGGGCCTTGCTATGACATGAACAGCTGTCATGTGTGCATGACAGTAATATTACAGGGAGTATTTATAGCTGGTAATGCTACATTACTATACTAGTCTGGTACAGCAGTTGCCAATGCTAATCTACACATTATATGACTATCATGCATGTGTTACTCTGTCACATCCAGGTTTATATAGCTGTTTGCATGACTCCCCCAAACACCAATTATACCCAGTACTGTACAGAACATAGATGACATGGTCAGATGTTTGACATTTAATGCTGAGCTACATATGTCACAGTTATGTCCCACTGCACACACCTACACACTAATTTGTCCATGGCAGTAATCATGCATGGCATCAGTGCATACATACCTACTGCTGCCAAATATGCATGTTTCAAAGTATTTACAGTACTCTTCATAAACATCTACTACCTGCCGGTAACCACATATATATTACATACCTGTTTGTCACGTTCATGTCCATCTGTGTATGTTTTGATGACTTTTTTTTTGGTATTAATTAACGTTTGCTTTTACTTAATTTTCTTTGGTTATTAATTAAGTTTTTTTTAATTAATTAATATTTTTTGGTTAGTAATTCAGTAAATTTGTTTTACTTAATTACATTTTTGTATTATTAAGTAATCATTTTTATTTTTACTCCTCTCCAGGTTTACAGATGCTATAACACGTGCAATGTAATGATTGCATGTGGGGATAGCAAGTACAGTCTGCTTTTATAGGTATCTGCATATGTGCATGTGATGTCCTCTGCACCAATTGACAAGCCACATTGCTTCACAAGAGATGGTTTGCACCTGTCACCCTTATGCTTTCAAATACTGGCTAAGGCTCTTGCTGCCCCCATAGTGCCTTTTTTAGGTAAGGCTCAAAAGACAAATCCATCACCATAAATAGCACAAGCAACCAAAAACTGAGGGTAATGCTACTCATCGCCAGAAGTCTAAACCTCAAAATGCATGCACTCGAGGCACTCCTCAGTATGGAGAACATCGACATCTGTGCCATAACAGAAACCTGGTTTAAGGCTCCTGACAGCACCCCAGCACTACTAGGCTATAACTCATACCATACCTTTCGGCCACAGAACCAGGACTGAAACACAAAAGGCGGGGGTGTATCCATATTCATCAAGGATACCCACACCCGGAATCACTGCAGTGGCTCTGCTGGACACTGGCACAGGGAACTAATGGCTCTGCTGGACAGAGGCACAGGGAACTAATCTAAGGGGTGGCGAAAGCCAACACATTCTGGCTAGGCTTATAAATGCCCTTGGGCGAATAGCCTAGTACTTACCTATGAACCTATGAACCTATGAACTTATAATTTGGTTGAACCCATGGAGGTTTATATGGGTGGAGGGATTTTGGCTGGAACAGTCAGACCAGTCAATGTTGAAGTCACCTAATATTATAGTTTCATGAGGAAGGGAGTATGACATCCAGTTTAGTAGGTTTTCCAGTATTTTTGTATTATTAAGTAATAATTTTTATTTTTACTCCTCTCCAGGTTTACAGATGCTATAACACGTGCAATGTAATGATTGCATGTGGGGATAGCAAGTACAGTCTGCTTTTATAGGTATCTGCACATGTGCATGTGATGTCCTCTGCACCAATTGATGGCCAGCATTTGGTAAATGCATACAGCCTGCTGTGTGGTAATTGCAGTACTCACTGTCATAGCAACCCAATGCTATAAATTGCTAAGTTATGTAGGCATAGCCCTTTCAGATTTCCAGCGTGGGGCCTATGCTTGTTTGCTGTGGACATTGTTGTTTAAGTCAGAAGGTTGTATACTTCTTACATCTGAAGCTAGAGGTGTAGACAGTGATGTACATGTTGTACTCAGACCTGACTGTTGCCACTTCCAGTACAGAGCTATCAGTGTAGAGTTTAACTCTCCCCTACAAATGCTTACACAACATTTATGTGACTATGTAGTTTCTTTTCTACTCATATAATTAACTGCCATACAAAAGTAGTTACTGAGAAGTATTCTTTTGGCACATGAACTGTTTGTGAGCTGTTATACTGTGCATATTGATGTACTCACTTCTGCAGGGTTTGTGTTTTTTATTCTTGACATTAGCATAGGATTTTCAGGAAAACTGGACAATTCCAGTACTGAGTATGCCTACCTACATCCTTGGTAGACCCTAAACACACATGTATATTTAAAATTTGGGGGGGGTGCAGACATACAGAGAGCATTACGTCTTATTGTGTGAGTGTTTTCTTACTGGACTTAAAGGATTGGTGTGTACCTGTTAGTTTATCAAGGCAGGTGGTCTGTCTGCATAGTTCCCAACTGTGAACCTATCCAGATGGTAGCCAGATGTTAGCCTGTTATTCTTGTCTGTGCAACCCACAGGTGTTTTCAGCACTGGTACAATGGCATTGTTACAGTCAGTTGCTACCAGTACATGGCTACATCCTTTGGTATTTCTGTGTTGTACTCCTACACAAGGGTATGCTTGTGGAAGTCCTCCCAAAGCTATTTGCAGAGTGTGTAACAGCAGAAAAGCTGATATGCCTGTGCGTTTGTGCCTCTGCCAGGCCTATGAAACACTCAAATACATATTTGTATGGAGTCAGGGATAGGTAGTTAAAAGTGATGTACACCTTGCAAATAATAGAGACAGTAAGTGTAGACTTGAGTGAAGCAGTGCATATGGATTAGTACACCTTTTATGTAGTACAAGCGGTGTCTACTGTTATTATTGTCATTATTCATTGTGTAATACCCCACCTTTCTGACTAATGTCAGTACTTTTCAGAGGGATTCAGAGGGACACAGCTAAAATATGTTTCACAATCAGGAACATCCCTGAAAAGTAGTCACAGTTAGGAAGTATGGCCTCTGCCCTAATCAGATATGCCAGTGTTTGTCCTGCTATGATACTGTGTGGGGATTGTAAAGTGCCTCTATAACATTATATGCTGCTAGACTGGTTGCTTCTCTTATCCCAGTCATGTAATGCAATTCCACAACAATTGCTGGTAAAGATCCACAGAACAAGCTTTGTGTTATGGCCTTCCTATTGTTCCTTTACATTCACTCATTGTATTGCATGATATATTTATTTCAACACCAAGTTATTGTATATCTGCTGTGGCTTAGTGATACTTCAAGCAGTCTAGTGTGTCCAAGGTCTGGGGTTCGAGCCTGACAGAGTTGTTTTATTTTGCTGCTGAGCAGAACAAGGCCCCTGACATACAGAGTGACTAAGACACTTTTAAGTAGTTGTAAGCGGGTTTGCGCAGGTTTGCACGACGCTTAGCTAAGCGCACACAAGCGCACCCCCACTAACTACTGCTTAAAAGTGCTTACTCCCGCTAATCCCCACGATAATTTCTTTGAAAGAAAAGAAAATGGGGAGATAGGAAAGTGGTGAAAAAGGGGGCACAAAGAGGGAAAGACAGTAGGGAAACCAGCTCGGGATGTGCAGGACGGGTGTAGGGAAGGTCCATAGCTGCCCATTTCTTTACCAGCAACAGCTGTGCATATTGCAGAAATTTGGAGTGAAATTTGAAACCTTCCACCCCTGAGAGAGGGGTGAGGACAACAATGTATGTTATACTGCCAGTTATAATTATCAGTTTACATGTCCAGCGGACATGTGTGCAAAATGGGCAGCTATGTATGGGGCGTAATTTTTTTGTGGGAACAGCTTGCCCTTTTTTTTTTTTTTCAAGTGAGAGTGGAATGTGAGGTAGGGGAAGTAGGTATGTTGTGGGAGGTAGGTTGGGGAGGTAAACAGACAAGACAAACAAGATGCATACAGGGGCGGAATATGACACATGGGGTGGGTGAACACAATTGATGGGGAAGGATGTTTGGAAATCGCAAGCCCATGAGCCCACAGATGGTAGCAGTGGAACTGAGATCCTCACCCATGGGCAGTCACCACTGAACCTTCACAGACCCGAGGGTGGCTGTGCTGGGGGCTGCATAGGAGGGGCAGGCTCACCCGTGAATCGCACCACTCTTGCCTCGAGCTGGCATAGAGGATCAGCGACTGTACGCACAATCTCCCTATGCACCACAGCCCGGACCATTTGGAGGGTGATGGGTGGCCCTCCTCCGGCCACGCTTGCAGGGGGGGCCGAGCCCCATCCCCTGCAGAGCTTCCACCCAAAGGTGGCACAGGGCCACCGGAGGAGGATGTCCCGGGCTGGGTACCTGACATGCTTGTGCCAAGTGCCATCACCAGCTGAGGTGGGAGAGGAGGGTCCACTGGGACCAGCCTTCCCATACGTTCTATGTTTAGCAGGATTTAATGACAATATGGGTTACTTACAGACAACAGAATCCCAAATTAGTTGTAACAGCATGCAGTAGTATTCCCATTAACCCAACACACAGGTATTCCAGCAGTTGAACAGCAAGCATAACACATGCATATTTAGAACACCAATGGACATTCCAACAGCATGCAGGATTGATTGGTGGCAACAGGCCACCAAGGTTTCGGTATGTGAACAGGGCACATGCATCAAAGTACATGCAGATATTTATAAACCAACAGGGCATATGTCCCAACAAAGTTTTTGAGATTACACATACCCATTAAGTTGTGGAATGGCATTATTTATGACCATAAAGTAGGGTTGAAAAAAATCCATTAACAACTTGTATATACTTATAACTGTACTCTACATTCCTACTGACTGCAGGTATATATTCCCTACATGTATTATTACACCAGGCAGTGTCCATGAAATTGTGGAATGGGTTTTGAAAGTTGTTCATATGCCTGACCTGTATCTGACATACAAACTGTTCCAGAAGCAGATGTTACTGCTACATATTTATATATTTCATGTATATTCATATATCTACATATCTGGCTGTCTTCAGGTGACATTTTCAGCTACATTTAAACATACCCCTACATTTCTAGCAGCACATTGACATTTCTGGGGATCACATTCACAAGCTACTCATGTGTCAGATTAACCTGTACATGCTAGCCATGAACCAACAGTAGAGGACTGTATATATGCTTAAGGGCTACTGGCATTCCTTTCATCCACTTTATATGGACCTAACCAATTGTGGATTGGCAGCATTTAATACAACTGTACTATCTCCATAATGCAAGGGTATAACAACATATCAAAGAAAGTGACACAGACACAGTCCAGGCATTCTACTTTATTAATTACATTACACACTTTTGTAGTGGCTATCTCATTCATTTCATATTTTGGTGCATGCAGAATACTTTTATTCCAAACCTATTATACCTTTATTAATGGGTTCCAACACTTTTTCACACTCTCTCACTTAATTTATATTGCAATACATGCAAAGACTTTATTCACGGCTTATTAGACCTTTATTGATGGGTTACAGCACTCTTTTTCAGGCTCTCTCACTTCTTTTATTTAATAATACATGCAGAAGAATTACTAACCTGCCTGGTGGTGCAGCCTTAGCAGCCTATTTGCATAGGCTTGCTGATTCATGGCATGGATACCTGCAGCTGTAATGTAAATGAAGGGATATTGAGACATACCTATCCA
This sequence comes from Protopterus annectens, assembly GCF_019279795.1. Classification (NCBI taxonomy): domain Eukaryota; kingdom Metazoa; phylum Chordata; order Ceratodontiformes; family Protopteridae; genus Protopterus; species Protopterus annectens. The sequence continues at coordinate 469,801,353 of NC_056744.1, read as the reverse complement.
TAATATAGACTACAATAGCCTTCCTTACATACTTCATTCCATGGCTACCTACTCAGTAATGGGGCATTTTCCATTTCACGGGCCTCCTGGATCCATCGAATCAGTTGGTCCTGCTTCCGTCTCTTCAGGTCTGCATGGTGGTGAGGGACCTGCTCACCAGTCCTTGGGACGCCTGTGGCACTGGTGAGATCATGAGCTAACCTGTTCCAAGCCTCCACTTTAAACTCTGTACCTTGAAACTGGCCCTGCAGGAGTCTAGACTCATGATGATGGACAAGGAGCCAAACCATGTATTTTGACTCCTCAATGCCCCACCTTTGCACTCTAAAGCGATTACCTTCTCCAGCACTGGCTATTCTGACTGCAAATGGGAACCACAATCAGTTATGGTGAGTATTCCCGCCTATGGGGCTTAAATATGCCTAATTTCCCACACTTATTTGTGATTGGCCATTTTGGAAAATTCTCAGCTAACAGCAAACCTGCTTAGCAATGGTTGAACTTCCATTCATAAGTATATGTATGTTAACAGTGCATGTTTCTGCAAAGCTGTCATGGCATAGTGGTTCGGTACTTTGACTATGGTGCACAGTCTCCCGGGTTCAAGCCTTGTCATTTTCTTTATTTTACTACTGTCCACACAGGCTAGGGGGTGTGGCTGTGTGTAGGCAACTTTGCTCCACTTTGCTCTATGTTGCTCGATGTTGCCCAAAGTTGCCCGACGGTGCGCTAGTTGGCACGGTGCGCAGCTCCACGCAAAACTATTGCACTACGTAAAGCGCTGCTTAGCTATGGGCAACTATATTGCGCTGGGTAAAGCACTGCTTAACTATGGGCAACTATATTGCGCTGGGTAAAGTGCTGCTTATCTATGGGCAACTATATTGCGCTGGGTAAAACGCTGCTAAGCTATGGGCAATTATATGTCAAGTTCCTTCTTATATTTATATATGTATACATTTTGTTCACTGATACATAGGCCATTTCTATGCTTTTTACTAAAAGTTTATTAATATATGTCAGGTATTATTTCATATACTAATTTAAAACATATAATAGAAAGGGGTGTGGGGGGACTAGAACTGTAAATGCCTCCTCTTTGTACGAAGGCTCTACCACTACGCTATTGGGCTTAATTTGCATAAACATTTCTTATTATGCTCTTCGATGTTGAAATTGCTAACTGTAGCTAAGCAATGGGCACACCCACACAAACACGTGCAAATACAGGCAGCTATATCGGGAATTATAAGAAATAAGTTAAAGGTTTTACATTTTATAACTGTACTGGGGGTTTACAATGTGAGGGAGTGTAGTGTTGGGTATGTAGACATTTGAGCGGACTCGCTCATGTGTGTTGACATTGCACAATTAAGACACTTGCAGGGGCGTGGACCTTTGGACTGCTCGGCAGTCAGACATGCCCCCTGCCTTCCTGCATATTCCGTGTTAGACTAGGAGTGGAGTCAGCGTGCCCTCATGAATATGCATGGCACGCTGACGTCATACCGTTCAACTGCAGTTTCCGAGTAAGACTTATTTAGTCTTACATGGAGAATTTGTGAATCCGGGAGATTATGATTGTGTCTAATAATTTACTCCCTGAAGGCATTCTTTACTGAGGTGTTAGAGTTGAATAAAAGTGTTTATCCTTTGCTATTTTCTGTGGTCATTGTTCACTTGTACTTTGCAGTCTTCCAAGAGATTGTGTTGCGGTTTACCTTCAGTAATATCTCCCACAAGCTCTGCAGGCTGTCAATGAGTGAGAAAGGAGTCACCTTCAGTTGCACTGCTACCAGCAAGTACTATTATTATATAAACCTCCAATGCAGGGCTACCTTATGCAGGTGGTGCAGATAGGTAAGGAGGTGTGGAGTCACTAGCCAGCTGTGGAAGGCTGAAACCCAGGTTTGTTGGGTGCCTCATTTGGTGGAGGGTGGTAGTGGTGCTGCGGCTGCCATGTGTTGGGGCTGACAGGCCTTTTTAGTTAGATGGGTGCAGATTGTTGTGCTTCTGCATATAATAGTTAAAAAATAAAATATATGTATGTGAGAGAAAGGATAGCAGCAAAGGGGTGGGGGAAGAGTAACAGAAACCTAATAAAAATAGCAACCTTAACTATGTTGATAATGAGTTAAACAGAATATTCTTTTCAAAAAATTAAATAATCTTGAATGTCATTAATTCATTTGCAGTTTGTCTGTAGGTGTGTCTGTGTGGGTGAAGAATAAGAAATTATACCAGGCCTGCAACCCATGTGCATTATGGGCAGAGACAGCTTAAAAATGCCTGGATCTCAATGTGCTATTATGATAGAGGACATTACCATTTTTTCAGAGTGATGTGTTCAAATCCTCTTAGAATTGTATTGTATTTTATTTTAAATTTTCTGCATTCATGGCTTAGAAAGCACCCCCCAAGTCATTAGCCTATGAATCTTTGAATATATATATATATATATATATATATATATATATATATATATATATATATATATACACACACACACACACACACACACACACACACACACACACACGTACACACACGTACACACATATATGTGCATGTAGATTGCTTGAATAGACATTTTTCCAAAGCATAATTCACCTAAACAAAGTTACATAAAAACAGCTGCTCAGCATCACACTATACTACAAATATTTGCTCTAAGCACAATATTCCTGAAAAGAAATTTTCAACAACACGCTAATCAAAAAGGAAAATTGTTGATTTTGTGAACTTGTAAAAAAGTTAACTTCAAATATTTTTCCAGGGGAGAAAGCCCCCTGTAACCCCCAAAATTGTATATACTAATTCCATGGTCATACGAAATCTAAAATGGAAGAACTCTATCAAAACAAAGAATACACTTTTAGTGCACATTTAGACATTATCAAAGCATTGATTTACAATGAAAATTCACTGATCTGTTCTATGTGCTGTCAGATGTGTCTCTAGGTTGCACTAGTTAAAGCATTCCATTGGTGTACACTACTTTCCATACAGCATATTTCCTGATTGTATCTGCCATTTCTTATCATCTGTCAGTCAAATGTGGTTAGATCAAATATTTTCAAATTAATGTATTGTGTACCACTTGCATTTTAGCTCAACATATTTCAGGCAATCATGCATCACACATATGTCCAATCAAGCAATTTATCCTCATCTATATCTATCTATCTATCTATACATGCAGGGGAAGGAGTTAGGCTAAACCAAAAGCCATCCACACATGCAGGCTGACATATAGCAGATTAATGTCAGGAGCTATTTAGCCTAACCAACATGAGCCTGTGGTGAGAGATACAATTTAATGCGTAAGAATATTGTACGTATACAAAGTAAACATACTGTTCAGACATACATATTTCAGTCACAGGTGTTAAGCAAAGGACATCAGTTTCTACTGTTTACTGGAAAATGTCAAACAAACTAGTAATTATAATTTTAAATATATGGACCATGTACTGCTGCGGTAGTACTACTACATTAAAGCAAGCACTAATTTATGTCCTTTTAAGAATAACCTGGTCACGTATTATGGGAATAAATGATTTGGCATATTGACAGGCTAGAGGGGAACTAATGTCCTTGCTCATATTTTTATATATATTTTTATTTGTATGTTGTATGTATGCAAGTATGTAATCTGCTCCTGTGGATATGCCTATTCCTTTTTATCTTTTCTGGGAGTAGAGACATAAAAATGGCATAATGTCTTCCTTCATTAGTGAGGAAGGTAAGGATTGCAACATCCCATGTCACTGTAATGGTGAAGGTACTGTTCCTCCTGTGCATGGGATGCTAGTAGAATGTGTGATAGGCTTGGCTAAAGTATTCCAGGCTTCAGCCTTATACTGTGCCCCTTTAGAGCACTCCTGCAGAATTGTCCAACTGTACTCCTTGGAAGATGTTCAGACAAATCTTGGAATCCTTCTTACACAAGTCTGTGCTCTAAAAGGAAAACTACCCTCTCCTTCAGCTATGATGATTCATCTTGAACATTCTTAGGGAAAAATGGCAGACAAGTGGCAGCCAAAACACTTCTCAAATGTTACAGCTTCTACCCCATGACAGGCATCGATGGGCACCACATTTCCATGATGGAACTGCAAACTTCGAAAATACATGTACTGTATCATTATGCTTCCAAAGGTACAAAACATGGCAGCTGTCTACTCTTCTGTAAACTGTTGAGAATATGTGCTCTGCAGTTACTTCATTTCCAGATGGTTAAATACAGATACATTTGTACATACAAATATTTTATGGATGGGCAATAATACCCTTCTAGCCTGCCAATATAACAAATCATTTATTTCCATAATAAGAGTCCAGGTTGTTCTTAAGAATATCTAAACTACTGCTTGCTTTAATGTAATTTGGTAGTCTATTCCATGAATAAGTTACGCTCTCAGAGAACCAATTGTATGCCTCTCGTTCCTATATAATCTCTAGGTAAGTTGTCTGGTGATTTTCTGTTACTTTTTGATAACGCCAAACATTCCCAGACATAGTTGTCTCTAAATGCCCTATATACCTAAATATCTCCTCTTAAATGCCTATGTGAGACACTGTGCAAGTTCAGTTATTTTAGTCTTTCATAATAATTTAAATGTTCACATCCATGGATGTCCCTGGTATATTTCTGTTGTAATCTTTCCAGTTTACTCATGCTTGTTTTTTTATAAAGTTTCCATATTATTATACTCAAATTAATGTAACTAACAAGCAATGACTTCATCATTCTGATTTCTTAGACTTTATAAATCTTTTTATACAGACTATAGTTTTATAACTATCATTTTTATACAACCTATAGTTCTATAACTATCATTAACCAATTGGTTGATATGATCAGAAAAAGATTAGAAAAACTCAAAGCTGCTTCTACCCATATACCCAGGTCCTTAAATGAATTTACACTTTCAATCACTGTGTGCTGTATTAAATAGTCACCTTTCAATTTATGTCTCCCAAATCTCATATGCTTAGCTTTTGATGTATTTATCAGCATATTATTCTCCTGTGCCCAAATGGTCGATTTAGTCAAGCTCACTTCATGTGAAGCATGTCCCTGCTCCCGCATCCTCTGAAAGAGCTCATCCACCTACAATACCAAGTCCTGACACTTCTGAACTAGATCCTCCACTACTGCCATTCCGCAGTAAAAGAAACATAATATTTTTTGGCTCAGGAAGGACATTCCCCTAGCTAGGATGGGGGTGAGTGGGCAAAGGCTGAACAATAGGGACAGATTTTAACTATCTCTCCCATAGCTTTCAGTGAATCAAGGACAAATCACAGCAAAAATGGGGACAACTCCAGAAATAATTAAGGACAATCAGAGCATTTTTAAAATATTTGTGCTATTCACTTGATACACTGAGAGAATAAGAGAAGGCAAATTAATATACATATTCCGAAGTAAAAGAAGTCTATAATTCTAATTCTTCTTCTTTACCCTGTTAGGGGTCACCACAGTGGATCACCTGTCTGCTCATGATTGGCAGTAGACTTTTACGGTGTCGAGTTGCCAGCCCGGCACCCAACCTTCCACAGAAGGCACACACATGCACACACTCATACCTAGGGTCAATTTAGAGTGTCCAATCCACCTACAGCATGTCTTTGGGATGTGAGAGGAAACAGGAGCAACCGGAGGAAACCCACGTGACCACAGGGAGGACATGCAGACTCCACACAGAAGGCACCCCAGCCAAGGATCGAACCAGAGAACCTCTTGCTGTGAGGTGACAATGCTAACCACTACACCACCATGGCCACCCACACCACCGTGGCCACCCGGCACCACCATGGCTGCCCAAAGTCTATAACTCTAATTACTGTCCATATTTATTAAACACAATTTAATACCTTTTCTCCAAAAGTCAGCAGTTGTAGGAGGAATTAAGAGGGACAAAGCTAAATTTTGGCTCAAAATCGGGGATGTTCCTGAATATCAGGAAAATTTGAGTGGCATGATCCCTGTCCATTCTTTATTTTCTTTATTTTTTTTAACAAGTAATACCTCTAAAATTCTTAACTAGGGCCAGATTTTAAATATTGCTCTTATAAGCTTAGAAATTTAATGTCATAACAAGATCTGTGTTAGCCTGCATTTCCATAATGATATGAAGTCTGAAACTCAAATATCTGTATTATTGGAGCCAGGAGACCACAAACTGTGTGAGGAACAGACCAAAATATGAAGCAAAGATTTGGGCATTCTTTGAAAATCTGTCTTAAAATCCTGTGATCTACTTTACCATTTATGTGGATTGCTAGTTACCTATCCCCAGTGCTCTGAAAAGTAAACTAAAAAAAGGGAAGAAAAGGAAAATTGACCAGTAGCCATCCCACTAAAAGGGAGCTGCAGCTGCTTAGCAACCAAGGACATAGAGCTGATGATGCCAGCAACATGGGCATCACATCAAGATACATGCAAACATAATGTGCTGAGGTATGCTGTGTGCACAGATTTGCCCTCATCAATGGCCGTGGTACATTTTCAAAGAAATCCAACAGATTTAACAGGCAGGATCTGCCATTCACAATGACGAATTGGGTAAGAACCAGGGTTTGGAGGTCACCTATGTCTTTATTTATGAGTTTTTGATGCACTGATGAAGGCTGTGTAATTTACCAGCCGAAACCGGTATGTAGTTTTTCTGCTGTGATGCTTTAATTCTATTAATACAGTTTTTTATCACCAATTGCTGGCTCCAGTTTGTGTTTTTTATTTATGAGGTCCATAATGATACGTTCCATGGCCTTACAGATGAGGCTGTTCAGACTTATGGGTCTGTAATTCCTCAGGTCTGCTGCTAGGCCACCTTTGTGAAGGGGAATAATTGTTGCTGTTCTCTATTCCATGGGAACAAAGCCCATGGTTAGGCTTTGATTGAAAACGGTACTTAGTGGTGATGGTAGTTCATGTTTTAGCCTGTTTAGAAGACAGCCTGGGATGTCGTCTGGTCCCATAGAGACTGTGTTTTTTTCCCTTGGACAAGGCTTTGAGGACCTGCTCTTCAGATTTATAGGGTGGGAGGAGGAGTTTGGGGGAAGGTTTATGATACGTTAGAAGGGGATAAGGGAGTGAAATTTTCACAAAACCTATCCATTAGCAGGTTGGCTATCTCTGTGGGGTCAGTGTGTGTGATACTGTTAGTCACTAGTTCTGCACATACTTGGGTCCTATCTTTAGGCTACATACACAGCTGTAAAAGGCCTTATAGTCATCCTAAGCTGTACTTGCTAAGTTTCTCTCAAAGGAACCCTTGGAAGATTTGACAAGTTGCTTTATTTGCCTGTTGAGGCTGAGGACGGTGCTTTTCCATTGCTGGGGCCTTGTCTTTGTTTTCTTGAATATCAACTTTTTGTGTTTATTATAAAGTTTGTTGATGCTGTATGTCCACCATAGCAGCTTGTTTTTACTTGAGGTTCGGGCTCTGGTTCTCTCTGGTATTTATACACTTATGCAAATGATTGTACATGGCTTTAGTGTAAGCTTTGGTGTAGTTACCACTTTCAGCTTGGGGTCGGGCTTGAAATGCATTTATACCTTCATCTATGAGGGTATAGCTTGCCTTGGTGAGTTTTTTTAGGCTGATTTCACTCTTTCTGAATTCTGGTGTTAGTGCCAGCTCGAAGATGACTGAATTGTGGTCAGTTTGAACTAATGAGGGTCCGACAATTGCAGCAGTGCATCTGTTTGACATCTTAGTGTAGACCAGATCCAGAATGTTTGTTTCCCTTGTCAGGGTATGGACAATTTCTTCCATGGCATTTGAATTAACAAAGTCAAGTTAGGTCTAGCATAGGTTTCCAAGTTGATGGTGGGAAATTGAAATCCCCCATAACCAGTGCATTTGGTAAAACTTGGATTGTCACCAGTTTGGTCAAGTAGGCTTCATGGGTGTCATGACCCATGGAGGGGGATCTATGGCTATGACTTGAATGGAGGTCTTACCCACTGTAACATGGGCCTGGAGTAACTCCATGGAGTTGTCCAGTCTAACTAGATGAGAGGTGAATTTATCTCTAATATAGACTGAAGCACCAACCCCTTTATTTCACATGTTCATTTTGTGATCTAAAGGTGTGGAAGGCATTGTAGCCATGCAAGGCCAGGGTACGCTCTGAGGCCTTGAACCAGGTTTCTGTTACTGAACAGACATGTGCATCTTCTAGTGATAGAAGCACTTCCAGAGAGTGCAGTTTTGGGTTTAATCTCCTAGCATTTAGCAGCATGACCCTTATTTTATTCTGGTTGGTTAATTTCACATTGGTAATGCTGTTTTTGAGACCTTACCTAAAAAAGGCACTATGGGGAAGGCAAGAGACTTTGCCAGCAGCTGAAAGCCTAGAGGTGCCAGATGCAAACCGTTTCTCATTTCCTTCTCATTTCACACCTACCTTGTGACCTCACCCCCTTTTTTAACCAACATCCCATCATTCCTTGCCTTAAAAGAACAGTCAAGGAACAAATTATTATGCCGAGTAAACTTCACTTTTGGGGAGTTTATATAAATGTACAAGCTACATTTGAATATAAATGAAAAATAGATATACACAGGTAATAGAAATACCAACCCTGCCCTGCCTTTTAAGTGAAGCTAAATCATCTTTCCTGAAGTATTTAGGGATCACATTGCATCATGACTCACATAAAATGGTAAATGTTAACCTACAAGGAATCCAGCAGTAGTTTGTATGGTTGCATACAAGTTAAACCTGTCATTCTTGCATAAGGATGATACAGTGCTGCTCCTGTGGTTTTTTTTTTTACTACCTGTACAGATTTGTATCAGTCTATGAACAAAACATTATATAGTTCACATCCTGATATTGGAACATTCTGACAGTACATGTCAAGGTATGGTGTCATTTGAGGCACTCTTGAAGCCCTTTTTGCATCGTATTAGAGACAGACATTCCCCAGCATTAGTTTGTGTCTCAGTATGCCCAATATGGGGCTATCCTTTCCAAGGATAAATGGTTTTCCTGCAAAACTTAATGGCTGGGTTAAGTAAAGCACTGTATGGACTACTGGTCTATCTCAACCATTTTTGAGGTCATTAGGTCTTATATTTCATTCCAGGCAATGCAAGGGCATGGAGAATTGACAAAAAGAGAAACTAAGCATGTCTATGCCTGCACTATGCTATGCAGCACTCATCCATCCATCCTTCCATCCATCCTCAACCCCCTTTCTCATTTTGCACATGTGGTTGGGGTGTCATTACAGCAGTGACAATCACTGTGAGCCAAGGTTTACACTATTGGGTGGCTAGCCCTGCCATGGATGCAGCACTCTTATCTAAGGGAAATAATTTCACTGCCTTTTTTCCCCTTAACAGATTTTTTAGCAAAGAAGCAAAGGTTGCTCAGGTCTAGGCTCCAGATTGAAGTGTCTTACATATGTAGGCTCTTTGTTAGCAAAGGTTTGGCCTAAGATAATGAATCTTTCTTAGAAGTATTCCAGGTCTTGCATCCTAGCTGCATGACATCAAGCACACAAACTGATAGTGCAAAGTGTTTTCCTATTATACAAGAAATCCTGTTATTTTGAAGAGGATGTTCCTAGACACTATATCACACTGTATGCAAGGGCTTTGCTGATATACCACATTTTCACAGGGTGTGTTTACACTAATCTTACTCTGAATCATACATTTTGGGACTGACTCCCAGAAAAGAAACTTGAGAATCTATAGAAAGATGTGTTTCATCATACGTGAATACCAAGATACAGTGTCTTACATGCTAATGCATGGACACTGGGGAAGATTTTTTTCCTTAAACATTAACATATGTATAGACAAACACTGTCCACAATGAGGAAGAACCTGCAGAAATCTGTTTTTTAATTCTTCTGAACCATCAGATTGTAATACTCTAAATGTTAACTGCTCATGCCTAGGCACATGCTGACAACTTGTGTCATCTCTTGCTATTTACAGTATTGCACTTGTCTCAGTTTCAAATATAATCTTACTAAAGCAACTTCACTGTTTGGTAATTCTTGCAAACACATCCAATAAAATATATTGAGCTGTGTTCTTTAAAAATGTTTTTAGAACAAAACCACCTGGGTCTGCTTTAATTGCCAGATTATACTTCTTTAACATCACTTGCAAAATGTATGTATCTGTTTCATGCAGGAGTATTGTTTCACATATAATTATAATGCTGTTTATATAAGTTATGCCCAATGTAGTTTAAACAAATGTATTTCTTTTTGTTTCCACTCAAAATAGGATCAAATATTGAAATTATTCTATTGCATCAACTTTATCATCTTCCCCTTTTTTCACATAAAAGCAACCGAAAACACAAACACAAGTAATTAACAGCAGCTTTGTTAGTGTGTATATTTTAAACTTTTAAAATGTACTAGTAGGGTGGATTTGCTTAAAATATATTAATCATAGTTTAAACTAACAATTTTCACATATTACATAAAGTAACACGTTAGGCAAAACTATTAATAAATGTTCTTCAGTTCACAGTTAAAATGAAAGTAAAGTCAAAGAGGAAGCTATATCTCCGTACAGCATCCCCTACATAGCAACACTTCCTGCACTGTATATAATGTCAGCACAGTTTCACTGTTAGAGGTATTTGAATGAATCTGTATGAAATGCTGTAAATGGTGACAGCAGGATACTTCTTCCCATTTAGTAGTGATACAATTTGTTGGTGAAAAAACAGCCAAATGAGTACCAGAAACTTTCTTGAATCAAGGCCTGCACTGTATAATACAGGTTTTATTGTAAAACTTAGAAGCTTGAGGGCACTAGATGACTACAGCACTCTGAGTACATTTCAGATGTAGTAATCCGTGATTCTTTTGATAACTTTTGTATGTTACTGCTGCAGTCTGTTACTAGTGCTTGAGAGCTAGTACCATGCAACATGTTTGCTTGCTGCTACTTGTTCAAAATGTGCACTAGCCCTCACTAACCTGATCTTACTTACTACTTAGTCCTCCCCACACCCAACGCTATTAAATTGTATAGTTCAATAGCCCTAAACCTAACCCTAAAACTCCCACCCAATTCCTAATCCAAGTCCTCTATCCTCTGTAAATCCCAAATCCCTGATTGTTCCCTAAATCTAAAACTTGACTCACAATCACCAGCCTTAAAGTCCCAGATCACTCCCACAACTTAAAAGGGTTGTCTTATATCCCAGTGGAAAGTCTACCCTTGCAAGATTTTTTCTTTTGTTTTTTACTGATTGTTTTTTTTTTCTGTGTGACCTATTTACTCAATGTTTTAGTTCATTGGTTGGGATATTTTGCAGGCAACCTAATGGTTATGGATGTCAGCTGGATACAACAACCCTGTGTTTCTAAAGGTTAGCCAAACTTTCTTCTTATGGTGTGCTGATGATGCCATAAGAAGGCTGAAACATGCATGTCTACAGCTAGTGGGGGTTGGCTTCATTGACCTGAATTTGTCCATAAATAGACTTAAAAAGAAAAAGTCATGGGCATTCAGAATTGCCATATAGCTGAAACACCTGATGCCCTTAAGGAGTCATTTGCATATATCCTATGTTGCCTCTAATACAAGAAGTTTAAGGAGTCACACAGTGGAGCATCTAGGCTTGCTACATTTTTCTTTTGGTTTTTGCTGATTGTTTTTTTCTGTGTGACCTTTTACTCATTGTTAAACATGACTAAATTAAATTTTCCTGAATCAAGGCCTACATTGTGACAATCAGTATATGCTGACAAAATGCTTTGTTCATACGCTGTAGAGATACATTCAAACCAGGCTACTGACAAAACATCAAAACCAAAATGAGCATTACACTATCAAAGATGTCTGCAGAGAAATATGTTTCAGATATTTATAGTGAGAAGCATCTGACATACACAGAGTCCATTTATTTTGCTTATGAGTTAATTGAGCTGCATAGAAAGCTACTGTACAGGAACCTCACTGTAAGTTGCTGTAAGCAGCCATCTGAGTTTCCTTCATTCTGGCATCATTAGAAATGAGAAACAACACATTTGTCTGAAAGCTTAAATGACTTGTCTCCATGGGCCATGCTTACGTTTTATGTTTTTATGATGTACATCCTTGATGAGAGGAGTATGAAAGTAAAATTATGGTTGCCTTTTAATGAAGTGATCCCCCACTCAGGGAAATGAGTGTACTATTTTGGATTTATCAGCCAAATGAAGTATCTGCCAGACTTGTAGCTCCTAAGTCACATAAAACTGGTGTGGTATCCTTTGGCCTGACTACTGTTTTTCTTAACTTCTTAGATCATAGACCAACTGCCTTACTTGCTTTTGTTAGGAGTAGTGTCTACTTCAGTCCTTAATTTATTTATTTCCAGAAGTATGTGCTAATCAATCACTTGCATAGATTTCATTTTTTTAGCTTAACGCAAGCTGATTTCATGGGCCATTACTGTTTTATTGCAGATTAACTCATATTTATGAATGTGAGCTCCGTATTCAGCAGTTTATAACATGCTGGACTATCTTGATAGTTTAGAGAATTATAATTATAAACAACTGCAAGCATTTTAAATGCTAAAATGTTGATGTTATCTTAAAATCAGGCTCTATATAATATGCTATGTGCAAGTCAAATATGCAATTTAGAAAGAGTTCTTGTTTCAGTTATTTCTCTCGCATGCTAACAGTTTAAGTGGATACGTTCATTCTTTATATTCAGGAGATTAACCAAATGCTGATAGTCTTATAGGAAGCAGAATGTTTCTACTTATGGTTAATGTATTATTAAATTCTAACTTTATGCATGTTAAACTTTCTAGAGTGTATGACTACTTTGTATATGGTTTATGATAAATGATGTATAAAGTTAATTGACCATAAATCATTATTTACTTGATATATATTCTACAATGTTCTCATTTTACTTCTGTTTAAAATTAATCAGTTGTCTTTCTCTTTGTTCATTGAAACAGCTAGCCTAAAGCAACTTTGTAACTTGTATAACATTGGCCCTTGAGGTGAAGAGTCGACAATGTCTGTGGAATATGTATGCATACTGATTTTACTCCAAGTAATTGTTGGCTGCAGTGTGAATGTTAAACACTCAATGTTCCCCAAAGCAGCCCCCTTGAGATGTTTTGTTTTGCAGTTAGATGTAAATCTTTGCTTCATACATGGATTACAGCCAAATGAAAGTTAAAGTACTGTCCCACCATCTCAGCCCAACCACATGCAGTGACAGATTTTGAAAGATGCTAGCTTGGCATACTTTCATTTTATCATCTTTTGTTGAAACTTAGTCTAGTAAAAAAATAATTAAGCAGAATCTTCTATTTTACTTTAGAATTCAGAAGTACAAATCCTTAGGGATTCAGAACTTTAGAGAAGTGTATTTACTGTGTCTGTTTTTTATAGTGGCAATCATGGGAAAATGACCTTACCATAATGGAATTCACCTTACCAGTTTTTTTTTTGTCATCCATCTGTCTGCAGACAGCAGTAATATTTGTTAAGCCTTGTAATATATTTTTTTACATTTCAAAACACAATGTTATATAATAAAAGTAAAGTAGAAGGCTGTAATTTACTAGAAAATCAAACATTTTGCTGTTAGTTGTCTATTCCATTTGAAATATGTAAAAATACCAGGAATTTTTTTTTTGATAAGTAACTATTGTCTTATAAAACAAGTTCCATGCTTCTGGTTATATCTATCTGTTTATTTACATAATGTTTGTTAACTTGATGGGTAGACTGATAGAGCATCTTTTTCAGCTACTAACTGGACCACTTGGCATAGACAGCAAAGGCTGCAAAAAGATGACACAATATCTAAACAGTTAATGTTACTAGAGCTGGATCATGGTCAAATGGGGCCCTAGGCAGGATAATGGAGAACCCCCCTAGCCATATTAATGTTCCATTACTTGTTTGTGTATATCCTTGTTACCATGAAACACTGTATGTTCAAACCTCTCAATGTGCATATTATTTAATTCATTACTTTTACAACAGTCATGGAAATTTGAACTTAACATAAAACCTTTATTTCAATTTTTACTGTAAAACACTAACAGCCACTTAGTAAACAAAGACAAAATCTCTCACACTGAAAACAGACTTAGCATGAGCAATAGTAAACTTCTCTTCCATTGAAAATCATTTTTATTGAAAGGCTATCTGGTAAGCCATCAAACTACAATTGATGTGCTGGGACTCATAGTCTAATAGCATATATTGAAGCACTAATTAAAAAGATGTGAAGGGTGCAGGGATTATATTTGCTAACATAAACTGTAAGAATACAGCACAGAAAGCCCAATGAATTACAGCACACTGGTTTATTCAGAGACAGCACTCCACAAAGTAAAACATAAATGCTTATATCCGCAAGTACGTTTTCATCTATACAGACTTCCTCAGATGCATAGATGAATGTATCTCACAAGGAGCAGTTTAAATACTTCTAAATAAATAAATAAACGATACCCCTCCAATCACAGTGCAACTAATTAAAATGCCAAATTGTAACAAAATAGAATGTGACAGTGTGACACCCTTGTCCTGGCCCAGCAATTAAGGAGCCTCAGTCCTCACCACTAACACCAGACAGGGTGCCTCATATATGAGGAAAGGATACAAATACATACAGTAAAGTGCAATTTCCCTTAAGAGCACACAGAGATCATTGTCATTCCAGTGCTGCTTGCTCCCTTGCTCTCCAAGTCCCAAAAAAGACCCCCCACTGGCACAGCTATAGAGTCCAGATCTCAGCCTAGCTGGGCAAGCTAAAACCTTCAGCACCCTCTCTGTCCAACCATTGCTTCATGTCCCTGCCCAAGTAGCTGGCACACACACACTTTGAGATAAGAGTTTATACAACCACACAGACACTCCTGGGAAAGGCTGGCACAGGTTTTCCAGCTTTGCCCCTATCACCCAGACTATACGGTAGTACTGCCTGCCACTACCCAGCTAATATTTATCAGCTACTCAAAGGCCCTTAAAAGGGTGTCCAATTATTACTGTGTAATATTATTATCCAATTGGTAGTATAACTAAACAGTCAAGGCTTATTAGAGTGACTTGGTACAGTAATCACTATAAATATGCATTGTACTTTAAAGTTTAAATTATCTGTACACAAAACAGCCACATTTGAAAGGTTTCAAAATATTTAATAATAAATAATAAAAACACAAAACAATACTTCTTACTACACAGTGCTAGTCAAGAGTTCAGAGATCACAGAGAAATACTTAAAATAATTCAGTAGTACAGTTACGACATCATAGAAAAACACTTAGTCTAATCTTTCTAGTTTCTAGCTATTTCTAAGAGAAAACACAAGTCTAAGATAACTTACATATGAGCAAGACAGTGCTGTGAGTTGGATGGTCAAGACAAAAATGCTTAATTCTCTCTGATTCACTCTAAGTTGAAATTGCAGTTCTGATTCACATTACATCATTCTTCACACTTTCATGGGGTTCCCAAGCTACACATTACATAATTCTTCACACTTCCCTGCATTCTCAGACTAACAGAAACTACATTTGCATTTTTTACATCTCCTTTTGTTATCTTGCAGCTGGTCAGTAAGCAGAGCAATAAAAATACATTTTCATGTTTAAATCTAGCAATTTAACTCTTAGTTAAAACAATAGAAAGAATTTTTTTATCTAGACCCTTCGTCACCACTGTCTACATCAAAGGGTCACCACATACTTTATTTTGGTCAGTAGAGTGCACTGTTGTCACATTTTTCCCAGTTCCACATGTAACACTATTTACATTTAAGACAACAAGCCTGTAGTTTACATTCATATTTACAAATGCCAGAATTATCTGCAAAATTCTACTGGCTAGGCTGGCAGCCTTCATCTATCTTTACCCACTCTTCACAGACAGAATAAAATGTATCACATAAATATCATGTAATATATAAATAAATACACATTTAAAACACAAAATTGTGTACTTAATACAGTGGGTAAAATTCTGTGTGTATATACAAAATGTAATAAAAGCAGTCACTAAAATCTTTTTACAATGGTTACATTTTTATATACACACAGAATTTTACCTACTGTTATAGACCAATAGTACATCTATTTTTTTTTTTTTTTTTGGTTAATCATAGTATTTCTGGTTTCTAAGTCATTCTGTCATGGTTCATGCTTTCTCTGAGTCATCTGATCCCGATGGGTCATTCAGTCGTGTCACTTGTCATGTTCCCATTTTATTTAAGGAGAAAAGAACACTGTAAAATCGTATTTGGATTGGGTACTGGGTAACTCGTGTTAAGGAAAAGACAGCAAGTAAAACTAAAATACTGAATATACCACCAAAGGTAGTGTGTTTAATACCAACTATGAAGTTCTAATGCCTGACATTAAAATGAAGCATTTTACAAAAGACAAGGCAAAAAATCAATGCATTCAAACAGACCTAGGTAAAATCAGGATTGAGTGACAGGGATGGGGCAATTTCTTTTTTTTTTCTCATTAAGCTGATGTTTATGTGCCCCCCCCCCACCAGCTGGCACCGGGCCCTAGGCCTTCTGCTGATTTCAACCTTGAATGTTGCTATATATTAGAGTATAAATGCCTGAAAAGTTATCATACACAATATTATATCTTACAAGAGAAATACATATAAAGTTGCCATACACAAGATAGACTATATGAAACGTTAAATACTCTAAAATAACTGTTTACTTGTCAAGTAGCACATGTATGTCATTGGCAAAATCAAAATTCACAAATATAGACTACAAATGAAAGGGGACATTAACTTAATGTTGTAAGAGTTTAGAGGAATAACAAGCTATATACATCATCCTTAAAATATACATATTTATATTTTCGATGCAAATTATTGTTAAGTAAATGGACATCTAAAGTAATAATATCCTTTAGTAGTTTGTTCCAACTTGTCAAACAGTTTTCACAGGCTGCTAGAATAAAATGGAGTCTAGGTTTAGTATAATGCAACAGTGATTGCAGTCTATGTACTATACATTATTTTTTGTAGCTTCGTGCAAATGGCTATAAAACACTTTAATGTAAGAAAACATATAAAAAACATTAAAAACAATAAAATAAAAGAGGTGAGTGTTTTTGCATCACTACAGGATGTTTCATCAGATCTAAAGACTAACACACACCATCTGTATTTCAACAGCTCAAATTTAGCGCCTCAAATCACGTGACCTCAGGGCTGGTTTTAAAGGTACATTTTCATTCAAACCTTTACCAATGGTTGCAGGCAGTAAAATAATCCATTTAGTCTCCAAATTCTCAGTACTAGTTCTCATATCCGCACCTCTAATACTTGGTGTAAAAATCTCAAACACAAAAAAATTAAAAACATGCATAGAACCTTCACTTTTTACATGTTTACTAGATGCATTCATATCACATTTATTCATACTGTAAATATTTTCCCCAACTCTATCCCTGAGGTTTTGATTTGTCATCCCAACATAATAACAGTTACATACAACTCAGTAAGCGTAATAAACAACATTCTGCATATTACAATCAGCATAAAACTCACAATCATATCTGCGGCCAGTAACAGGATGCAAAAAATAATCATATTCATTAATATATCTACAACTATTGCAGCAACCACATCTAAAGGTCCCTCTGAGTGTCAGATTAGACCGTTTATTCCTCACGATGGGTTTATAACATATTATTCTCTTAATCGTCTTACAATTCTTATAGGTGAACTTTGGTTCACACCCTATCATCTCTTTAAAATTGGAATCTGTCATGAGTATAGTCCAATGTTTTTTAATAATATCACAAATGTGATGTGAGAACTAGCACTGAGAATTTGGAGACTAAATGGAGTATTTTACTGCATGCAACCATTGGTAAAGGTTTGAATGAAAATGTACCTTTAAAACCAGCCCAGAGATCACATGATTTGAGGTGCTAAATTTGAGCTGTTTAAATACAGATGCTATGTGTTAGTCTTTAGATCTGATGAAGAATCCTGTCGTGATGCAAAAAAAACTCATTCCTTATATTTTATTGTTTTTAATATTTTTTATATGTTTTCTTAACATTAAAGTGTTTTATAGCCATCCGCACGAGCAGAATTTGTTTTGGATATCGTTTGTTTGGTCAGCTTTAGCTCCTTCATTTGGTTTATTTTAACATTATTTTGTAGCTAGCAGATGTGAATTCACTCTTGCAATCAGATCCCTCACAGTAATTTGTCATATGTTCACATCCCATTTGGCCTTCTGCATTTTGTCTGTGCAGCCTACCTTACCTCAAACTTAGTATAAAGATATTCACCAGGTATGTAACGTAATGGATATTTTACTAATCAGTGAAAGACTAGTCATTCTACAAATGTCTGAATTTCTTTGGCTAACATATGTCAGTCACTGAAAGAAAAATCAGTAAAATGAACTGCACAAAGGTGAGGAGGCAGTACCGCAAGGAATGAGTGGAGGAGGGAAGGAGGAGATCACAAGTGATTAGTAGAATGAGTCACCTCATAGGTGGTTACAGCAAGGAAAAAAAAAACAATCTATGATATGATATTTGGACACCAAGCAAACAACAGCTGAGTAGGCAACTGTAGAGCTGCACTTCCTGAATCTCTGTTGTGGTTCAGTGAGTTTCATATATAACACAGAATTAGATGAACTGTTACAGCCTACTTTTTTTCTGCCCCTTGTGTATATCTGCTTTTTGTTGTTGATCTCCCTACTTGTCAGTGCAGAGGGCTAATGCTTCAGTGGGATAATGCTGTCTTTTTCTGTAATGCAGTTTTTTGGTGTTCACGACTTCCATTTCCCTTCTGTGTGACAGTTTGCTCATTATAGCTATAGCAATATAACAATCACAGCTACATTGTTGAGTGCATCCTTCTCAGATGTCTGAGTCAAAATATAAATAATAATAATGAGCAAAGATACATATTTCAACTTTGTTTCACATAAATACACAATGGCCAAAATGTTCCTACTTAATTAACACACATGCGCGCAGACACACACACACACACACACACACACACACACACACACACACACACACACACACACACACACACACACACACACACAGTGTTTACTGTGAAATCAAAAGAGAAGTGTTGCACAAATCAGTATAAACACCTTTCCCACTGTGAAATCCATTATTGTACTTGTGTATTGAATATTACTCCATACCTGCAAGTGTTGTCTGCCATGTAAATGAAATCTACTATGCATTCTCATAGGCAGGAAGCAGCAGGATGTATGGGCAAAGCAGGAAAATGTTTCTTTTTATTTCTTAAAGCAACAGTGTCACAGACAACGAGGAAAGTAAGAGGACATCTTTTTTTAATTTAATGCTGTGGCCGGGGCCCCCCCAAGCCAACAGCAGGCCCTAGACAACTGCCTATGGTTCTGATCATGGTAACAAATTTAAATGGCAATGTTGACATCATAACAGTTTGCTTGATTGAGTAGTACTATTACGTAATACATGATTCTCGCTCCAGGTAGTCTTGCAGTGTATAGCAGGTTTGTTGCAAATTATACATTTGGTACAGTAAAATTATTATCCATCAAAATATTGTACTTTCTGTTGAAGCACATATACATTTATTGGTTTACTATCACAATGCCGACGTGCAATTGCACGGCTATGAAGTATTCAAACAACAGATGTTCGAATACTTCATAGTTCGGCAGGTGATGTGAGCAAACGTTACCATTGCGAATGGACTGTGCATTCGCAATTATAACGTTCGCTCATGTGAGGGGATCGTGGTACAGTGCGGTTAGGGAAATACATCCCTTTCCTCACTGTAGTGCGATCTTGGAGTTGGAATATTAAGTTGGGGGGTGTGGGGGGTGCAGGGGTGTGGTGGGTGCAGGGGGGCTTGCCCCCCTGCATAACTGTGTGTTTAGGCTTGTTAGGTAGGGAATTGCGGGATGGGTGGGAGTGCTGTGTATTGTCGGAAATGTCACGAGCGACATTTTCGACAATACACAGCTGTTTTCGACATTAGGGACATATGGAAATGTTCATTTCCGATGTATAAATTTGAAAATTCAGACACATTTTGTTCTGATTTTCGAATTTATGATAGTAAACCACATTTATTATATACTTTATTTTTGGTTGTTAATTCTGCATGATACAATTTAAGCTTTTCTATGCAGCTGTTTTGATGTTGTTAAAATTTGAAGGGGGTATGGTAGCCCTCTCATTTAGGTTCATTTGAATTGGATTGTTGGGAATTTTGAATAGGTCTTCTACAAGATGGTGCAGATTTCCCTGGAGAAGTCCCTAAAGATGGTTTCCCTTGTAGATGGGGTAGTACCATTAATCTTGATATAGAAGGTAATGAATTTGTGGCCAGACATGCAGATGCTTAGTGGGGCATATGTGTTGGATTGTTAGATAAGGATCAGGTGAAAGATAGAACTTTTGTTTTACAATTTGTTCCAATGTATTGGTTTTAACAAAACCTAGTAAACACTACGCACATTCATTTTAGCTATAAGGGTGCACCAACCAGTCAATACTAGGGTTACTGAAGTCTCCTAACAAGAAGGCATTTGGTTTGATATTTAATTCATCTATGATATTAAGGTTATTTTAATCAAAAAATACAGTGAAAACATGAAGACACCTAGAAACTGCATTAAAAAAATACACTGCAGTGGTCAACTGTAAAATAGAAACAGACACCAACAGAATAAAAAATGGAGTTTATTAAGCGCTTTCATCCTGGTGAATCCAGAACTTCAAGAGAATAACATACAAGAATCCCATGATCTTTTTATACAGACTCAGTCACATGACATACAATAAGCCAACATATTTAAAGTCCTATCTAAGACAATTAATAAACACCAAACTCATAGATTTCCACCTACTCATTTTGAAAAACTAGTTAAGGATGCTATCTGTTACAATTGTAATTTCTTTTATGTGGGTATAACTGAGAGAACCCTACGTAAATGGATGTATGAGCATGTTTATGCTATCAAATGTAAGAATCTCAATAACGCTCTATATAAACATTCGCTTTGTTGCCCCAGTTTTAATAAGTTCTTATTTGGCATAGTGGAAATTATTAAACATGACCCTGGGGGGGATTGGGAAAATAGGATTGCAATGAGGGAACTTTATTGGCAAACCAAGCTCAATGCGATTGTTTCCCCTGGGCTGAATGATAACATTAATCTTGTGCCTGTCCTTAAACACAGAACCTTTACGCTATGTTAAAAAAAAAACTTTTGGTAGTGGTTTAACATTCACAGGAACACTGTGTACTTTTTTCTTAATATTTTTTTACTAAAGATGGCTCTGATTGTTGAGACTTTAGTGGT
The DNA here is from genome assembly GCF_019279795.1 of Protopterus annectens. Lineage (NCBI taxonomy): Eukaryota > Metazoa > Chordata > Ceratodontiformes > Protopteridae > Protopterus > Protopterus annectens. Next base: position 469,780,009 of record NC_056744.1, on the reverse strand, counting down.
TCATTTTTTTAAGTAACAGCATCAGTTAGATGTATTTATTGTTATATTATCAGAATTTTTATACATGGTTGTTACCAATTTTAAAGATTTCTTAATTATTTTTGAATATGAGTTTATAGGGGAACTAGTTTTTCGAAATGAGTATGTGGAACTCTATGAGTTTGGTGTTTACTGATTGTCTTAAGTAGGACTTTAAATATGTTGGTTTATTAGTTGTCATGTGACTGAGTCTGTATAAAAAGATTGTGGGATTCTTGTATGTTATTCTGATCAAGTCCTGGATTCACCAGGACGAAAGTGATTAAAAAACTCTATTTTGTATTCTGCTGGTGCCTGTTTCTACTTTACAGTTGACCACTATGATGGCTTTGTTTTTTTATGGAGTTTATTTTAATGATATGTGGGTGACATTTATGGGGATCTGTAGCTAGTTATGAAACAACAGCTGGATTTGTTAAGGGCAATTTGGATCTCCAGAAGCTCCAAGTTAGAGTCATAGGCAATTTGATGAGAGGTTATGGTTTTCTAACAAACATACCCCTCACACACAGTTACCCAAGGGCCTGAATGTATGATAGCTGCTATACCCTGCCATAGTGGCTGTACTGTCACTGCATTGAGACCAGATATCTGAGGAACTACATAGATGTGAATGTGCTCAAGTTGCAGGACAGCCTCAAGTTCTGGCTTCTGTTAGCATTGCATAGTGCCACAAAGATGTTCTCCAATTTTATGGTTGAGTTTTATAAATAGGAATGTCCAGTGGAGAGAATCTGCCTAAAAGGCAATATGGGGCAGCAAAGGATTTACTAGTAAGTAGATGCATGCCCTGTTATGAGAGGAGTAAACAATCCCTGGAAAAATTTGAAACCTTTTCTGCCATCTCATCCCTGGCTGAGAAATACTAGGCCCATTAAAATGACACCAACTACTTTGCCAATTATTGAAGCCAATTATAGTGTTTTGATATTGAGGCAACACTCTTAGTGAAAACACGATACTATTAATGACCAGTGTTTATACTGTCTCTAAAATATGCATAGTAAGTTCAATCATGTCCTTCTGCATGTGTCTGTGGATGAAGTGCCTCAGATCATTCACTCCCAGATGGACCACCACTGGGTTATAGTTGTATTTGTCTGGTTTAAAGGACATTAGAGCATCAAAGATCCTGGTACAAGGCAAGCAGATAACAGTCACCTTCTTCTTTTCTAGTATAGTTAGTGTGAAGGCTGTTTGCCTACCTATAGATTCAGCTATGACAAAGACATTTCCCTTTGCAGTCTTATGGACTTAGGCCATTGTTTCTGATTACTCTTAGGGAACCTGTGTGGAATTGCAGTTTTATTATTCTTAAATAAATGATCTTTAGTGACAAAAAAGGCCTGTACAAATTTGTTTCACCTTAGTCTTTTGTGGTCCTACCTATCTTATCTGTCTATTCTAACCCCTAATTATAAGTCTGCAGATCATAAATATGGTCTGTTCTTACACAGGCTCCACTCAATACTTCTTTCTGTTTCTCTAAATGTTTTTTTTTTTTGCTAATCAATCCAAGGAATAAACACTATTGAATAATTAATAATAATGGGGTGGTAAACAAAATAAGCAACATAAATTATACTGCAAGATTTTTGTTTGTGAAAGGCTTGCATTTTTGCAAAATATAGCTTAGCAGATGACTTTCAACATTACTAGCATGATGCAACAGAGTTTCTTATCACTGACACATATGTATATATTTGTATAGAAATTAAAGTGTAAAATCTGTCATGAAACTGACCAAGACCTCTTATGGGTTATATAACTACTTAGGTGAAGGAAAAGGAACAAACAAAAGCAACAAGGAGAAATAGCTTAGAACATGTTAATGAAAATCGCTATCTATTAGACTTCTTCATACAGAATGTTGACGACACATCCATATGGAATATGAAGGAAAGCAATTACAGTTGAAGTTACAGATCTGCCATCTGTCAATTAAAGAGTTTCAAAACCGTTTTCCTCATCAGTTTTTGCTCTCAATAGATAGATGAGTAGCTAGAGATATCAAGCAAACAATGAGGCCAGGAAATAAATTAAAAATGAATTAATGGGGATGCATGCATTAAACAGACAATAAAATCCAAACTGTCATTTCAAACTAAAATACAAAAATATGGATTTTTGTGCAACAATGTATTGAACTTTTCTATAACAATATCATATATTCCAATCCCAAAGATATAGCCGATATATTAGCAGACAAACTTAGTGCTAACTTTACCCCACCCACCCTTATTGTTGCCTCAATAGCCCTGAAAATTAAGTTTACCCTGAAATCACCTCAGAATAAACCTTAAAATCCCTTTCAATTACTAAATGTAATTCTTCCTTTGGAGTAGAGAGCATAGCAGGCTGCATTCTTGTCAGTGCCAAATATGTACTATATCAGACTCTACTTAAACTTTTTGGCCTCAGCCTACCCACAGGTTTTGTGCTTGATGCCTGGAGATCAGCCATTGTAACTCCCTACACAAGGGTGCCCCTTCTGCATATCCAGCCAATTGCAGCCCTTTAGCCTCACCAGCCTTACATCCAAATCCATGGAATGTATCATAGCGGTACTCATTTATGCAGACACAGGCAACTTAGTGGATCAAGATCCCAAATAGCTTGATTTGTGGAGGCAGGTTCTGTCTCCTGTACTTAGTAAGCTTCTTTGAAAAGGTTACAGAGGCTGTGGACAGTGATCATCAGTGTACACTGCTTATCTTGATCTTACCTGTTGCTGACATTTATTTATCTGTTTATTTAAATAAATAAATTCAATGTAAATCCATGTTTTCCTCTGGATTGCAAATTGGCTACCCAACAGATCCCATGGTGTGAAAGCTCCTGTTATCCTTTCTGATTGTAAAATTATAACTAGTAAGGTACCACAAAGATCAATGCTGGGACTGATCCTGTTGGCATTTATTTTTCTGGCATCCAGTCCAATATCACAGAAATGTAGTTGACCATGTTTGCTGATTGCTGCAAGCTGGGCACTGTTTTCGCATAGCTACTAATAGTAAACAGTTCAAGCAAGTGCTACAATATGCACATATCTAGTCTACTGAAAACAATTACAAGTTAAATGCAAAAAGTGCAGGGTAGAAGTACTCAGTAAAAAAGCTGTTCCGCCCTTACATGTTTTAAATAGTACTTCCCTTCAGACAGAAACAGTCATAAGAGACCTGGGTACTTTATGTGAATAATTTTCTCTCATTCAGTCATCAAGTTTCTACTATAGTCAGGAAATCCTTGTATCTGGCCCTGTTAATTTCTAAGGGAATGTCTTCAAGATCCAGGAAAAAACATTCTCCCACTATACTCTTTCCTTATCAGACCTATCACTGAATACAATGCCTCTTTTGGTATGTATAAATGAAAGCAAAATGCTGAACTAGAAAGGCCCCAGAGATACCTTACCAAGAAAATCAAAGTCCTTAAATCTTTCAACCATCCTGACAAATTATTGCAACTTTCTTTATACTCAGTAACACACAGGTTGCTCCAAGATGACTTGTGTCTTGCTTTTCGAGCTGTAAAATATTCAGTCCAATTTGAACTTCCCTTTCTTTGCAAAAGCAGAGCTCTACAAATACTCACACTAGGAACCTAAATCTACATAGATAAAAAGAAGACTAACTGCAGAGAAAGGTTCCTAGCTTAACAATGCTAACTTGATAAACCCATTAACTTGGCAAAACAACAAAGGAAAAGATGAAGGTGTTGCTAATTAACTTTAGAAGAGTAAACATGAAACTTCACTCCCTACAAGCCATTCTCACCCTGGAAGATGTTGATGTCTGTGTAGTGACTGAGTCATGGTTTAAAACAGCAGAGAGCACTCCTGATGGGCAGGACTATAATGCCTTCCGCACCTTAATACCAGCAACTGCGCAGGAGGGGATAAAAGGTGGAGGTGTCTTAATCTTCATTCAGAAGAGACTCGGATCAATGCCAGTAAAGCAGCATGATGCAATAGAGTTTCTTCATATCCAAGTAACCATAAGAACGGTCCTGTACCATATATTTTTATTTAACATTTGTTTACCAGGAAAGTCCAACTTGGAATAAGCCACTTTTCAGCAGAGGCCTGGGGAGAAATGCTCCAAATGTTATGTTTCTATTGCATGGGAGGAAAGTGGAGCACCTGGAGGAAACCCACACAAACACAGGGAGGACATACAGACTCCGCACAGAATGCACCCAAGCCAAGAATAAAACCAGAGAACTTGTTGCTGTGAGGTGACAACACAAACTGCATCACCACTGCACTGTCCTAGCTAGCTACAAAACTCCCTCTTTGACACAAGAAATCCACAACACCTGGCAATATGAATTATAAACCTACACCACCAGTAGTGCACCAACACAGAGATTCCTATACTGTGTCAATACAAATGCCATGGAACAATTAATCAGAGTACACATTAGGGGGAATAACATCTCGGATCCTTACTAATATGGATTTTGCATCATCCCTTGCATATCTTAATCATTTGTTAGGTCTGACCATAAAGAAGCCTCCTTGAAAATCAAACTAAAACCAGAGATCTCTTCCACCCAAAGTACCTTTAGCAATTTCTTTAAGATAAACTATCTATTCATAAGTGATGCATTGGCAAACTCCAAATCCCCACCAAACCCAGTTAAAGCCACTGAATACACAGAAACATGCACCATATCATTATACCATCATGTAATCAGCTGCATAAATGCAGCTGTACCCTCAGGGAAGAAGTGCAGGGCAGACCCCAGAAACTGACCCACATGGTGGAACCATAAATCAACTAGCTTTACAATAAATGGAAAAATAATCGACCAAAAGTAAAACACTAATTCCTATAATATTACAGTGATTAAAATAACAGAAATAAATAAACAACTCAGGGGTTTAATAAAATCCGCCAAAGCCAAGTTTGAGACTAAAATAGCTACCCAAGCCATACAATCACAAGACATTTTTTACTTATGTCTGTAAACTCAAAAGCACAAAGCAGCAATAAGCTGAGCTCATTGCGAACTATGTTACCTACATGGAGGCTGAAAATATGGAGTTCCTATTACGTCATCAAACTTTTACAAGTTAGAACCACATATGGTCGAGACTATATTTTTGAATTTGTAAAAGTTTGTGTGTGAATGGAAATCTCAATAGGCGAGGTTTCCATTCACTTCAATGTGGTGCGATCTCGGAGTTGGTATATTTAAGTAGCAGGGTGGGGGGCACAGCCCCCCATGTGGGGGTGCAGGGGGCTTGCCCCCTGCTTACAATAGTTTATTTTGTTGTCTGTTGTTTTTTTTTTTTTTTGTTAGGTAGTCAAAATCATGTAACTTCGAACATAATGGTTCGACCATTAGGTGTTCGAAGTTACGTAACTTCGACTATGTGATATACACCCAAAATATGACAACCTACTAACCACATCCTAAGTGTGCTATCAAGAGCTAAAATACTGCATTGTTGGCTCCTGACAATATTCTTGGATGCATCTTAAATATAATGAAGCATGATTTGGCCACGCCCATAACAATTTTGTTCATTCTCAGGCTCCATACAAGTTTTGTGATAAATGAATGGAAAACAGCTGCAATTATTCACTGCCTGCATTAAGATTAACCTTTTACTGGCCTAGTCAAATACAGACCCATAAATATGACCAGCCTCATATGCAAAGTTATGAAAAGATCTATCATGGAACTAATCGGTAATGACAGGGGAACCTCCAAACATTGAACCCTTCTCAGTTTGGATTCATCAATGGCAGGTCATGCATAGTCAACCTTTTTGAAAAGTTCACCAAAGCAATGATTGAAGGCAAAATGGTACACACTGCACACCTCAACCTAGCCAAAGCTATTGGCACAATTCCCCACTCAAGCATACTAGAAAAGCTACATAAACTGGGAATAAACCAATATTTCAACTGAAGGGTAGACAAATGGGTCACATATAGGATGCAGGAAATCAAAATAGGGAAAGTTGCCTCCCCAAAGAGACCAGTCACTAGTAGAGTCCCCTAGGGTTCTGTGCTAGGACCTCTCCTATCTGGCATCTAGTTTTCTGAAGTAAAAGCCAAGGGGCTCTGGCTGACTAAGTTTGCAGATGATTGCAAGCTAGGAGCAGTGATCAAATCCCAAAGGACTTAGCCATCCTCCAAGAAGGTTTGTCCCAAGTAAATAACTGGTGCAAAAATCATGGACTAAAACAAAATGCCAAAAAAATGCATGAGTGCATCCTTTTATACTGTCATCTACCCTAAGGAACTGTCACATTAATAATGCGCCTCTAAGAGTTGACCCAGTTGTTTGAGATTTGGAAACATAAATGGACAGTGACCTAACTTTTGACCAACATGTCCATGTTGTAAGAGAGACCTTCTATATTTCAGCTTATAAACAAAGGGATTATGTCTAGATCTTGGAACATTATTGTCCACCTTTACTCAGCTCTCATTAGGGCAATCATTGAGTATAATAACCATCCTTGACATGCATTTGTTCAGACACATGCAACAATTGGAATGCCCACAGAGATACCTTACTAAAAGGAAACAAGGCCTAAACAACAGGTCTTATATGGACTGATTCAGACCCCTGGCACTATACTTTGTATCCTACAGACTGCTAAGAGGTGACCTCTGTCTAGCATACAAGGCATCCTCCAATCCAGTACTGATGGAGTTACTGCACAGCAAGAAATCAAATGGCATCAGACATACACCAGCTAGGGATCTAAACCTCTTCTGCAACATCAACAGAACAGTTGAGAGGGATAGGTATATCTCACAGAGGGTATCACTGCTCTGCAACAGACTCTGCATTCACATAATACAAAGCTCATCCCTGTCCATATTCAAGGGCAGCTTGGATCTATGGCTGGGAAACAAAAAGATTTCTCCAGGACTGCTACCTGTAGTACTAATAGACAGATCTATTGTACGATCCCAGTTCGACTATGGGATGGTAAGAACAGTCTCTAACCATATGGGATATGTTAATTCAAGTATTAAAAGGGAAATTGGCTAGTCTTAAAATGGCCCACAAGGGCAGCTAGCCTCGTACTTACCTACTATGAAACTATGACTAATGAAATGATTTATAAAAGGGCTTCTTCAGTAGTTAGACTGGGAAAAAGAGCTCAAGCAATATGTGCTAAATAAGTGTATAAAAATACATGCTATGAATACACTAGCTATATAAGTACATCATTTCATTTACAGAAATATAACATTACTGACTAGAAGAAAACATGATATTTTTATGTTACATATTACACATTAGGCATTTTCATTATAAATGATGACATGGCAGTGTTAACATATTTTTAATTTTACTTCATTTGTTTGTTGACATTAGACTGTTCGAATTAGTATTGTTGGGAGTATAAGGAATGTATGCCTAAGGCATGAAATGAGGTTATACACAGCCAATAACAGAAGAGAGCAAAAGTAAACGGAAGGAAAAGATAGCTGAAGATGTTATGAGTGTTTTTGTAACAAAGATACCTTTTATCAGGAAATATAAGCTGAAGTCACCACCCATATTATATAGTCAGTTATATTTAAAATACTTCTTGCATTAAGTACTTCAATGCCTAGTACTAAGTTTCCATTACTGAATAAGTTGTTTCCTGGAATATTTCCTTTATCATTAGTAATAAATTCCGTGTGTCGACTTTGGTATCGAGGAACAATGCTATGGGATTACCAATTCCCTTGTAAGGAATGAGGAGGCAGTCAATGCCTTCTAATGTTTCTGATTAAGCTGCTGATGTTTTATGACAATTTCATGAAATTTTTGGACAAATATTAATGTTCTTTTTTTGTTTGTTTGGAGTACTCTGCAGAGTCGCTCCTTTTAATAATCTACACAGTCTATCCTTTTTATTGCTTTCCATAGTCTATACTTTTATTACGTTACATGGTGCCTCCTTTCTATTGCTCTGCACAGTCTGTCCTTTTATTGCTATGCATGGTCTATCCTTTTTACATAGTCTGTCATTTTTATTACTCTACATACTCTATCCTTTTTTATTAGAGTTACTCAGACCATTTTAGAATATGAAGCTATGGCTATAGAAGTAACAATTTTATTGTGATAAACTATAGAGTTATTATGGCTTTGAGGCACCAGATGATGATTATATAGTCCAAAATGGATATAGCTGTTTTATAGATAAAAAATGTATACTTTGTAATGTTATTAGTTGCAACAATGGATGTATAACACAGCAGTCTATATTAGAACATGCATTTCAGTATTACTGAGATATATGCACAAGTGGTTACCCAGAGATTTGTGATTTTTTGAGGACTTGTCTGCACCGTGTTTAGCAAAATCCAATGAATTCTTGATCAGGTTTTACTTGCAATCAAAACTGGTAATGAATACATTTGCAAGTCCTAGGCTAACACTCACCCTAACGGTAAGTGTGAAATGTAGGTGTATTCTAAATATGAAATGAGGAAATTTTGCTATTCTTTTAGCATTAATTCATAATAATAAATATTGGCATTTGTGTTATGGAACTAATGCTTTATTCCATGCAACAGTGTTTTAACAATATTAACTAACATACCTATTATATGTGGCCATTCTTAATAATTAAATGAAAATACAGTGAAAAACTTCCAAAAAGGCATTACTTTTGTCACGTTAAAATGTTATTAACTATAATCTGTGATACCTTATTATTGCCTAAATGCTAAGTATTCATATCCTTAGTGATTTGTAAAATGTGTCTATTTCTGGCAAATGCAACAGAACAAATATATGTTAACACATTTTCCCAATCCCAAATTAATTCTTATATGATTGAGGCATTAAAACAAATGCTGAATGATGTTGCCTTTCAGTTAATTGTGGTAAATGTAAAGACAGCTCAGGACTTGAGGTTTATGTACAAAAATATCATAGTTGGCATATCTGATACAGGTCCCACCTACCAGTTCCAATGGATGCCTTCTGGAGTTTCATTTTATTCATATAGTTTCCAAGTTTCTTTCAGTTTTTTTTTTTTTTTTTTTTAAATACAATACAACAAACTTTATTTAAACCGTCATTGACCAATAGTACTATAACAATGAAAACAATATAAACAACAGCATTAATTCCTACAATGAAAGCATGTTCTAACAGTGCCTACTAGTTGGTCAGTAAAATCCAACAAAATCTATAACAAGAAGCAGCAGCAGAACAAGAAAAGTACAAAACGTGTAACAAATCAGACTAAATACACATTCAAATGTAATTATTTTACATATGTTTCCTTCAGTTTTGTTGTTTTTTATATCCTTTTTCTTGGGTTTACAAAATAAAACATCTCATATCATACTGCTAAAGACAGTAACATAGCTAGGATGGGACAAAGGAGCAGCTGCCCTTAGTGCACAGTGTTAGGGGATGTGATTGGCCATCTGATACAATCTATAATCCTGATGATCTCTTTATAGTGCATACTGGCATTTAAAAGCTGGTATTACATTTTGGGTCAAATCTTAATGCTGTGTACCACTCAATGGGTGGTCTGTACTGTAGCAAATGCAGTCTGCTATAGTGTAAAAGTGAAATAAAAAATAATTATTTATAGATAGGCTAATTGCCTTTGCTATCCATTTTAAGCCTAGCTAGTTATCCCTTCTGATACTCAAACCCTGCACCTTGTGTTTGTAAGGCAAACATCTTAACCATTAGGCCACCCTCCCAACTCCTATTCATTTTTATTAGTAAAACTAGAGTACTGTAGCAATCCATACGTGGTCTAAACTGTTGCTACTGCTTACTACATTGTAGTAAGCAGTTTTCTACAATTTAGAATTAAAAAAAATATTTTTTTAAATAGTAATACCTGCGTACTGTAGAGATTCTTGTAAAGTATAAATACTACCAATTGCTTGCTAGATTTGTAGCAAACACTTTGTTACAGTTTAAAATGAAAAAATTATTTTGTTATTCTTTTATTGAAATGTGAGGAAGGACACACGGGAGCAGGGGCAGAATTAGGACGTGATTGGTTCCTGCCTTTCAGAAGCCCCAGATAACTAGTTGTGGACTTTTTTTTGGAGGGGGGCTTTTCCATTGAAGAACTGGGATAGAAGGGAGGGGGCATGCATCTGGCCACCTGGTTGGTGTGCAGGTTTAACAAGCAGACCTTCATTTTTTAGTCATTTGCTGCCCTTCCACTGAAAAGCTTAGCTTTCTTCCATTGAGGAGGTGGATCAGGGAGGAGGGAAGTGTTTATGTGGACACCTGGATGGTGTGCAGTTCTTTTTTATTTTTTCCTTACTGCGCTTCCATTGAAGAATTGGGAAGTTGGCAATTTTTTTTTTGCTCTTCCCTCGAAGAACTGAAAGGATGGGAAAGCTTGTATCATAAATTCTGCAATAATAACAGACAAAATCAGCAAATCCAAAATAGCAGTTTCATAACTTACTTTCAGTTATCCCAGGGCCCTTTTTAATTATATTCATGTAAACAGTGCTGCATATAACAGCCATTCAATATAATGACATTTATTAAAAATACCATTTCATATAATCTGAACCTGAGAACCCCCCAATTGCTGAACCTAAATAACATGTTAAGCAGTTCATTCTCACCTTTAATAAAGGAATAATATACCTCAGTTATCCACTTTCATCTTTCACCCTTCTCCCCCTCTATATAGAACCACCTGTTCTATTAATGTTCAACATCCTCTAGACCAAACATTACTCAATCTCAACTCCTCATATGTCTTCGCAACCTGGGTAGGCTCTATTATTTTCCTCCTACACCCCTTTAAAACTACTTCTAATTTCTGTCAAAGCAACCTAGCCAAATATATATATGGTTTACTAGGATCATAGGATCATATGATCATAAGATCATATCATACTATCAAAATTGCAAACAGCAAAATACATGCAGTTCACAACTCTGAATCACAACGATGAAAACCAACATAACTACTATGGCAAATGTCAAATCAGCTGATCGAATTCAGCATATTCAACATTGTAAAACGATCACATGAGGTCCGTACAGGAGCTCATGTAAATGAAAATCCTATACCTCATATCATGTTTCTGCAGGAGAGCAAGCCCCACTGCACCCCCACTCCCCCTGCTAACTATATATTCCAATTCTGAGATTGCACTACAGTGAGGAAATGGATGAACTTCCAGACTACACTGCACTGCAATCTCCGTACAGTACATCGAGTTCATATTAGTGAATGCACAGTGCATTCACTAATATAAACTTTCGAACATGGAGATGTTCAGCAAGATGAAAATATGAACATCTAAATTTCGAATTATCCATCTGTGGAGCATCTCCATTCGCAAATATGATAGTAAACATATATTGATATATATATATATATATATATATATATATATATATATATATATATATATATATATATATATATATATATATATATATATATATATATATATATATATATATATATATATATATATATATATAAGGGCTCTCCAGCATAGATTGAATTTTTCCTCTTTCATCAACCTTTGCATTTTAGACCCACTTTGGTGAAAATATATAGATGTCTGACAGATGTGCAAGACTGACAGTCCCCAGTGTAGGGGGATATGCCCTTTCCCTTGGGATTATGCAATCTCAGAGTTAGTATATATAATTAGCAGGGGGTGTGGCTCACACATCCCCCCCCCCCACATAACAACACATGGGACTGCAGGAGGGCTTGCCCCCTGCAAAAAAACAATTTATTTTGTTTTGCATGTTCCAAGGACTAGTCCTATCTATATATTCTCATACATCAACTCCCAGCCTTAAAAAAAGTTTAGAACAGAACTACCATCATTCTCCACCAGATTCTGAGCTCCTTGTTCCATGCCCCTTCCTCTACACACTCCTTAACCATTTTTTTCAACTCCTTCTTGCCTATTAGCAATTTCTAAAAAGAACATCCATTCTATGGCAATATTTCTCTATTTTCATGACCCCTGAAGTAATCTGCACCTGTACTTATATGAGTCTGCTCCATCTCACCTTTTTTCACCAAACTGCAGACATAGAAAATAGTCACACTTTCTCCTGCCACTCTTTATGAATCTTCTCACAATGACTTACCAAGGTGTCCCAAGGTGCATTGCATACTTACATCTGTGACGCATGTGCTTTAGTCTGCATCTAGTTCCTCACATCACCAGCATTGATCTACAAATTCCACTTTTCATCCTGAATCTTTATGTGTGTTCTGTACCACCTATGAATCTCTTTTTTCTGCAGGTCAAATGTTGTCCCACACAAGCTTTATAATGTTCAACTCTCCTCCCAAACTGTATCCTTCCCACCAGATTCTATCCTCTTTTACCTACCAAACATGTGGTATCTTAAAGCTCTCTGTTTTTCTTTTCTGCACATTTTGCATATTCTCCATTTTCAACCTCTGTCTAATTATTCTTAAATCACAAGCCGTCAGTTCGTTCTTCACTAGTGCCTGATTCTTGAGTCTTGTAATAGTTATTTTATCCAACATTTACCATTTGAAAAAAACAGTGAACCACTACCATGTATTGCATGTTATAACAACAACAAAAAAAAACTGCTGGAGACTAACCAACATTCTCTCTTTTTACAAATTGACTAAGTCATCAAGATACTTAAGGCCACAATGTTCCCATTTTTCAAAGGTGTCCTGAAAAATTTTCCTTTCTTCTGTGCTAAAGAACTCAGCCCTCTGCTTACTTCTATCATCCACTATTGCAATGTTCACAACTTCCTGGAAATTTTTTTATCAGTTGCATCGTCCAACATGGCCACCAGTTGACAGCTTCTCTTTCCTGCTTTTCTTCCCACTGCATCCATCTTAACCTCTCCTGTGTAACTCCCCTATATATTTGATCCCTATAAACTACCACTGCTTATCTTTTAAAGGCTATCATCCCTCTTCTGCCTTCCATAATTCTACATTTTATCTTCCTTTTCTAATCCCACACATATGGCCTCCTGCACACAAGTATCACATGCTCTTTGCAGTGCTTCAGCAAATCTTATCTTGGGGACGCATTCCTAAATGTCATAAAAATGTAAACTAGGAGATGTGCCATCATCCTCTCATCTGCTATCTTAGCACCTATTGAGGCAACTCTAATGAACCACCTATCCTGCATTTTACTGACTATATCATTCAGCTTGGCCAACTCATGTCTACCACGTCAGATAGAGCTAATTCCCAGATAGCTTTCTTTCTCTAACACTGACAATCAATATGCCCTTTGATTCCTAGCCCCTCTCCCTACCAATCCACTTAATACTTTCTGTGATTACTAGCATAAACCAGATTTTCTCTCTTATACTGTATAAAAATGTTCCCTATACCTGATAATGACTCCATTAATATTCCCAGGAAGCAGCATGCATTTAACTGCAAAATGACTGATACAACTGTTTTTTTACCAGGCTGCACCTTCACTTGAGCTACATAATCTTTAATGAATAAAACTATCACTGGAGACAGTTGGCATGCTGTCTTTTTTTTACCTACAGGGATGTACCTTGTCATAAGCATCCTCCTTCTCTGCAATCTAAGCACGTGGATTCCTGTAAAGGGGTGCCACTCTCATGTATCTTACATTCCTCATTATCTGTTTCCCTATTTCTGTAAGTACATACTAGTTCATGGTATCAAATACCTTTTCCCATAAAACCAGTCCATTCATACCTTGTCTTAACCTTCAAATTCAGGCCATGTCAGCATTTCAACAATAACCTCGAATAACCTGGTAAGGACTTGTGCTTAACAAAGCTCTTTCAACTGTACAAATGCAACTTTCAAAAGTTGCATTTCTAAGTGAGATGTAAATATACCAGTAAACAATTATTTTCCATTCACATTCACATTATTAAGGGATACTGGATAGAAGCTTGCTTAACTTTCCAGATCACCTTTGTCCATTAGCAGGGCACAGTAAAGGCTTTTATCACTGTATCTGGTAAAAAAAACCTTTATAAATATTACTACTGTGCATCCTGGCCGTACCTCTTGTCACATCTAACCCTATAATTAAAATGAAACATCCAGTGGAAAGCTACCCATTCCTCCTGACTTGGCTTCCTTAAGTTTCTGACTGGAGCAAGCCTTTCATTTTATCTTACTGCCCACTTCAAGATCTACACATCTGCTTCCATCAAAAGTGAGCCATCCTGCCTAGCAAAACTGTCTCCATTGATCATCTGCCTACTGTATAACTTACTGTGAAAACTATGAAATACCACAATAATCTCTTCACATTTGACCCTTATGTTCTCTTCCTCATACTTTATAACCCGGGCACATCCTTTCTCACAGTGATCCTTCAGTCTCAAAGCAAATACTATGGAATCCACATCTTTGGCTCACCACATTTCTCCCCTTCGTCCTAACTCATCCTGCCATCTATTTTGTTTTTAATGCCATTCTTTACAAGTTTTATCTCTTCTTTCCTTTGTCATACATCCCCAGTTTCTTTTTATAAATGCAACAATCTCCTCTTTTCTCCAATATATCATATATCATCCTGTTTCTTCTCACAATTCCCCCCACAATCGTGGCTTTCCATACAGCCTTCACACCGTCTTCCCATCTCCCTTCTATCTTGTCATCTAAGACAGCATTCATGTAAATGGCATACCTGCACTTTAATGAGGTAGCTTTCATTGGTCAGCTTTAGTCTGAGATGTCTGATGACAGATTTTTTTGATACTGCATTGACCTGTGCATTATTTTGTGTCACTTTCCTCCACTATATTGCAAAAACTATAGTCGGTACACATAATTTGGGGATAGGGGGCCAAGCCCTTCACATGAGGTAGAGGGAGGCCTGTTCCCCTGTAAATTGAGGCTTGCTGCTCTGTATTTTTTTTCTTTTTTATATATTTTTTCAATGTATTCTTCTTCTTCTTCTGATATTCAAACACCTATGAAATGTGATGACTTATAGTAAGTGAACAAGAACAATCTTCAAATGCACAAACTTGCAAAATACATGAAAGTCCAGTGCACAAAAGATCCATTTTAAATAAATGAAAATCCTTTATTAAAACTTTCTAAACGTTGTAAACTTTGTTAAACCATCCAGAAGTACTTAAAATAAGCACTTTCATTTCCATACTATCATTTACTTCATCAGATACAGTATAGTATGTATCACGCTAACACATGGAAAGACTTCAGAACTTCTTGCCTTACCATTCTCTTTAGCCACTCCAGTTGCTCTACCACCCCCCATTTCCCTGGGTTCTACTCCAGCACTTTCTTTCATGTGCCCAACAGTGCAATATCAAAGTTACAGTGGCATGATTAAAACAGTTCCTTTCTAATATATCTACCACTTCATAACCCCTCTAGTCCTGGCATCAACCAAAAACCCATCACGTCAATGTGTCTGTTTGCTGTCATTTTTTGTGAATGTAAACAGCACCCATCACCCAATCTCACCTTCAAAATATCCACTATCTATCCTTCACTAATACTGTATGGCAAATAGCTTTGACTTTTACTCTGAATCTCCACTCTCCCACAAAATATACCCACTTCAGGTTTCATAGCAGAATAGAAATCAGCCCATAGTAGTTATGCCCTCCACACTTTCAGCTTTGCAATTCTATCTAAGAACCCTCACAAGACCTTCTTCAGTCACTTTTCATTTCATAGTAATCTCCCATTAGTATTCTTTTCTTTCCATCTCTCATTTCATCGCAACCCAACAACTTTCTCCCTCCTTGATTAGCCGAAATACTGTTACACCCCAAGCTCATCGGGTCTACTTTATCCTCTCAAAAACCAAATCGCCCGAATCCGAAAACCCTGACACATACAGACCGAATGCTAACTAACCCGAAACGCGAATATCCCGAAACCAGAAATATCAAATCAGCTAAGTTTTCCAGGATCACTAACATCAGTGTAGTCGCTTAAACATAGGACACTTATCCTTCAGAGTAAAATGGGAACATACTTCTCTTTTCACACACTATATACATTTTGTAAGGTTAGGCAAAGTTTGTAATATAAATTTATATTACAAACATTACCTAACCTTACCAAAATGTTTATAGTGTGTGAAAACAGAAGTACGTTTACAGTTTACACTGAAGTAAAAGCGTCCTATGTTCACATCAGTAGACTGGTGTTAGGGATCCTGAAAAACTTACCTGATTCGATATTTCCGGTTTCAGGATATTTGCATTTTGGGTTAGTTAGCGTTCGGTCTGTATGTGTCAAGGTTTTCGGATCCGGGCAATTTGGTTTTTGAGAGAATAAAGTAGACCCAGCTCATCTTAAACAGAGACTTCAGAAGCCTGATAGCCACCCATTCAATATTAGACTATATCTACACTGGGAGAGTGTACCTTTGTCCACTCAGAACAAACAAATGGCAACCTAGAACCATACCTCCTTTTAAAACTCCTCTAAATCACTCCATTCATTTTTTGGTATCTGTACCTCAGTAAATTACTGCTCCCTCAAGGCTAAAGACTGGATACATAAATAATTTCTCCCACTCATCTTACTCCATCAGTTCTCTACATTTCTCACAAGCTTTACTATATATTAAGAGATTTAATACCCCTTAGAGCAAGAACATATTACCTATTAACTTTATGCCACTTGGCTTCACTTACTTTCTTCCTTCTTACCCCACCTGTTCTTAATATGACCGCAAAATGGAATAAAATAAATAAAAAAAAAACAGAACTAATTCAAAAGCATGGTGTAATCACAGAAAGCAGAGAGTTCTGTACACAGTTGAAACAATGAGCAAATATTATCAGAGTAGAAAAACAAATGTGAATTCATTTGAAAGGGAATATGAGAAGAAAGCAAAAGATGAGAAAAGAGGGTCAAAGTAGAAGTGATATAGGTGAGAGGGTAGTTAGGTGATGTATCCAGTGGAAAAGTATTTTCAGTCAGTTTTTTTTTTTTTTGATGGAGGTTTCTTCTGAGTTGTGCTGTGAAAGTGTGGAAAGGGGAGATTTCTTTTAGGTGAGAAGGGAGATATTGTCAGAATTGGGATACAAGAAGGAAAAAGGAGTACTCAGTACAGTTCAGTTTAGTTTGAGAGGGTCTGGAGATGGGCAGTTAATTGGAGATGCTATGGCAGTTGTAGGGGTAGTTTTATTATGGAGTTTGGCACCAAGAGATAGAGAGGCACATGGTTGAAAAGACAAAACCCTAGGGGTAGTTCAACACTGTAGGTGACTAGGAACCAACTAGCTGTGGAGAGGCTGGCACACTGGTGTCACTGAGGGGACAGTTGGAAGTGAATCAGCAGAGTTTGCTCAGGTGGACCGCAGAGTCGATGATTTTTTTTTTAGAGCTTGTGGCTATCTCGAGATTGTCTGGAGAGAGAGGGTTTTTTTTTTTTAGGAGTCAGAAGAAAGGAGAACTGATCTTCTTCCTGGTATTTTCAATGTGGTTATGGAAGTTATATATCTCTGTATTTAAAGGATGCAATAGTTTCTATTGGTGTACCATTGAGATCTGTGTTGCTAAGACATTTAGAATTTTTTTCAATTTTTATAACTTTCTAAACACTCAATTCAACATAAACAACCATGAATCTTTCTGACTAAGAAAAACAAGGGCCTAAATCATAAAAGGTAACATAAACATTCCATAGCCTTGTCCATTTCTCAGCATTATACATGCTACTGAGAGGCAATTTCTGCCTCGTATACTGAGATTCATCAGACCTTTTCCTGTCTGGCCTATTGCATATCTACAAGTACATGGTGGAATAAACACCTGAGCAAAAGATGATAACCTCTACTGCAACATAAATAGAGCATGTTGGATGAATAAACATGTTTCACAGAGAATACCACTCTTTGGAATTGTCTTCCTTTTGACATAAAGTAAAGTACTCTGTACAAATGTAACTGGGATGGATGGATGAGAAACTGCAGATTCATCACATTTTTATCCCCCTTATCCCTTATTATGGTAGTGGCAAAATATATATATATATATATATATATATATATATATATATATATATATATATATATTTTTTTTTTTTTTTTCTGCCCAGCTCTGGGTTATTCATTCTTAAATTACAAAGGCTAAAAACTTCATGGTACTGCAAGCCTAGGCTTCAAAAGATCCTCATGGATCAATAGCTTACAAAGTTCTTATGATCCCATGAAGCTATGAAGCTCTTTTTCTGCTCACATGGCCTGTAACGTTGTTCTCATTGTATCATTTAGCAGTCTTTTCCAACTTGTTTAGTATCTGGTCAGCCTTCCTTTCCATCTCACTCCAGTGCAAGCCAAAAAAGTGTCACATGGAACAGTTAGAATCCTCTAATCATCTCTGCAAAAAACTATACCTTCTACACAAATAAACTTGAAAAAAGTTAGAAAATCACTGGCTAGATCTCAATACTCATATGTTCATCTTTCTCAGGATCTACAGCTCTCACTTTCATTTTTAATATTTGTTCTCATTGTCAGTTTTAGTAATGACAGAGCATTTGTTGATATGCAGGTGTCCTCTATACATTTGTCCTGTGAAGTCACATTGCCTTAACCGATCCAGCTTTGGAATAATGACATCTGATTTTCAAGTACTTTTCACCAAAATTGTAATATATGAATGGAAGCTCAAGGGTGAGGTTTCCTTATTTGATATTATAAGAATGATGACTGTATTGCAAGTTTTCTTTTTTATATTTCTGTTTTAATATATTTCATTTTTTGTCAGTAACTGTATACTGACCTTAAGGTGACAGTATCATAATAGACATATTAACTATTTTATGATGTTTTAAACATATTTTAGAAGCTTCACTATACTAATCATGAATAAAATTAAGTATGAAGTATACACAAATACAGATGTATCTGTGCTTTAGTAATTAAAATTATTGGCATAAGTAGGAGGTAAATGCAAAAAATAATAATATAATGCTTTTTTATTACTTGAATTATACTTGTAATTTAGGTAATTCAATTTCATAATAAAAGTAATCCAAATGCATTAAGAAGCCCTGTCAAGTAAAATTGCTAATGCACAACGAGGCAGAAATGTTAGAAGTGCAATTTCTTCATCTCATAAAACACAAAGTGCCTATTATTAAATTGTTTAATCTGACTTAAAATTTGAAATACATAATGGATGTGTATCTGTTTATTAAATAAGTTATTTCTTTGGTTTATTAACAGCGGTTCTTTCTACTGCCATTCAGGCAGACTCTCTTATATTCACAACTACAGGCCTGGGTATCAGTGCTGCCATACTTCCAAAATGAAATAATCTAATGATTTAAAATATCTTTTCATTGCTTATAAATATTACGTCATTTTGTCTTAGCAATAATTATTATGATACTCTAAGCTCTTCTTTTCAAGTCCAGTTTATATCATAACATTAGTTTATTAATAATATCTGGTTTATTTCTTTAGCATAAAGAAGTAAAACACCCCCTTTTCACATATACCGAATCATTATTGGAAATTAAAACTCCATTGAGTAGCTCAAAGCTGTTTCCAGTTACAAATCTATGTCATTTTGAATATATATAAAAGCAGTCTAATGTTCCTTTTTTCTTTCAAAAATATGACTATGAAAGAGTCAAATCCTTTAAAGTTATTTTCCATGCTTCTTTCTGTGTCATGACTGTCCTGAAATGCCAACTATTTATCACAAGCTGTGTTCTTTTAAAGGAAGAGTATTTCACTGCTATTATTCTGTTCTTTCCCCTCTTCTCTCATAATAGTTAATCAGAACATTCATCATAATAATTATGTGTGTGGAAACCTGAAGATGATATAATGTTGTCTTTTCCTCCATTTACCCAACAGCATATTATGAATTGGTTTATTAGGGTGCTATGTTTTAAATGGTTTACTATTGTTTGTGCAAACGACATTCTATCGGCTGCAATGTGCCGAAAAACAGAATGTCGAACGCACAAGCAGTTTTGCACCAGATAGTCAACTCCACTTATGCGAATGCACAATTGCATTCGCATAAGTGGAAATCGACTATCTGCATGGAGATTGCGGTACATTGGGCAGTGGAAATTCATCCACATCCTCACTGTAGTGTGACCTCGTAGTTAGAATATATAAGTAGGGGGGTGCAGCCCCCCACATGGGGGGTGCATGGGGGCTTGCCCCCCCCTGGAAAAATATGATAGCTGTATAAGAGTTTGATTTACATCAGCTCCTATATAGCTATCATGTGCTGGTTTCGACAACGTCGAGTCAAATACATCGAGCATTTGGTTCGACATTGTGAAAGTTATTTTTTTTACTTTCGGTATTACCATTCATTTATTTGAAAGGAAAATGTTTTTCCTGTTCAAATAAACAATAGTAAACCATTTTAAATTATTGTAGTTTTGGCTAAGCAGGTATGTGGACCAGTTTGAAGATACTTTTCAACCAAAGCCCATACCACAAGGTATACACATTAACAAAGGAATAATACATAAAGTATGACATTTTCAGTACAAGTTATTGATGTGCGGAGCAATTATTTACAGCTATTTACAGTTACAAATATGAATCTGTACACTTTACAGTATTTGCTATCCCCTCACCATTTCAGTAACAGCATCTTTATTTGTAAATATTTATGTCTTCATATAATGTGTTCTTTTTACCTATAATTTATTTAACATTTGTTTACTTGGAAAAAAAACAATTTTCAGCAGAAGCCCAGGGAGAAATGCTCCAGACACATGTGTTTGAAACATGGGAGGAAACCCACATGCATTCATGCAGGGAGGATATGTAGACTCCAAACAGAAGGCACCCCAACAAAGAATCAAACCAGAGAACCTCTTGCTGTGAGGTGACAATGCAAACCGCTGCACCACTGAAATCTTTATGCATTGTATTACAACATTCAACTGGGGTACTCCATCATCCCTCATATGACATAAATATAACTCATGCAGAGACTGAACAAGATGCCAGTGTGACACTAATGAGATTTAAAAGTTATTGGATAAAATATTTGCACTATTTACTTTTATTATCCTGAGACATTTGTGTTAGATTGTGGAATGGTTCTGTTAAAAAGAGAAGTTACTCTCATAATTTAATAATGAAGCCACAGCTCCAAGCTAATGCTGTTCAATCAGTCTGCACATCACTAATAACCATTAGCTGTACAAGAAGTAGTTTACAATCATATAGTTTCTAAAATTGGCTTCCCTTAGTATTAGCAATTTATTCTTGTAAAATGCTTACATTTTTCTGGGTGCCTTTCTTGAAAAGTCGGTCCTTTAGTTTCATAGATGAAGCTAAATATGTTAAATTTATAGTATTTTTCTAGCTTGTCCTGAATCAGTTTTCTTAAATATACAATAAGGTCAATTTATTAGACTTTCAGATATAACATCTTCTTTTTTAAGTCATAGAATTAGAATTCTCATTACATGTGTGTGTTAGATAAGAGTTGCAGGAAGTGGTGATCAGTTAGCTATTGTGAGGAAATTTGGACTAATTCTAAAGTTATACTGAGTTTCTGTTATTGTGAGACATAAGTGATAGTCCTTATGTGGTAGGAGGATGTGAGATGGTTCAACGTATAAGTGTAATTCAGTAGTAGCTCTTCTGATAAGTACAGCTTTTTGCATTTGTACACCACTAGGCAATGTGAAATTAACTTTCACAGCTTAATGAAAAAAGTGATAAGTTTAGATTAGGCTACTTATGCAGTACACACAAGCCTGGTGGTGTTGTGCTTCTGTCTGGATAGTAATCAGTGAAGAAAATGCATCCATAAGGTGAATTTCTCTGTGGCACAACTGGTATATGTAAAGTGAGCTTACAGAAAAAAAGGATCACTGATGCATGGTTCAAATCCATTGAGTGACAATTTTACAGAGGGTGGTATAAATACCTATTAAATCACAATTTGTGATAACATTGTATTGTTGAATAAAAAACAACTCTTGGCACTATTGCTAACAACTTCTCAGGTTTTTGTCTGTCCATTTTAGCATTATTTGTTGTTAACTACAAGTCTGATAATGTGTTCCATAAAGTGCATTTCTGCTGCTGCAGTGAAATGTGAGAAGGATGAATGTGTTACTTGGCTGCACTTCTACTTGTCATTGCTACATATACCCATAGATTGCATTTCATTTGGTGTCTGCTTTTCTATCTGTTATATATTTTCATCTAATGCCTTTTCCATTTGCTCTCCACTCAGCAACATGCAAACATGGTTTACTACTTAAGGAAAAAAGTGAACCATTTAGTTTAGACTGCATTATGTAGAGCAAATATGTCTGGCATTTATTCATGGCTCTTAGCACTATGGACAGTAATTACTGCAGAGAATGCATCTGAAAGATGTCCATATCTGTGGCAGAAGGTGAAAATGAAGTGCACTGAGTGAAATAAGGCACATGATATCTTGACTGAGATAACATTGCAATTATTCGCAATTTCTAATCCTTTTTTAATTTTAATTTGCATTTGCTCTCCACTTGGCAATGTACAAACACAACTCACTACCTAAGGAAAAAAGTGAAACATTTACAGTAGTTTAGGATGACTTATATACTGCAAACACACCTGACAATGGTGCACTTTCCTCAGCACTCTATACAGTACTGAGTGTATTAATTCCACCTATCAAATATCTATTTCTGGGGCACAAGGTGTAATGGCAGTGAGTTTAGATAAAGCACACAGGTAATTAAGGGTATGAAGTCAGCAAAAAGATACTTTTACAAAGGGTGTAAGAATCCCATTCTCAGAACATTTTGATCAAGACTATAAAACTATAGAAAAATGATAATGTTAAACATGTTTATTGCAAGCAATGTAATCAGTAATGCTTGCATAGAATCTTTTCTATTTAGCATGTATCAATAATGCTGCACATATAACATCAAGCTAATGTGTGTACAATTTCTTAAACATGTCAATGATGATATTTAATTTAAAATTAATTTGTATATGCATGATGGGCACAGTACTTTTGTTATAATCATCATGTCTCATCACATACCATAACTATATGTTTAGGTTAGCTATGTCTTTTGAAGTATGCATATAACATGCCCCAACCTGTATTGCTCATTTTATTAAATTGCATCCATCTGAAATATATTTACAAACAGAAATATTGACTTTTACATAGGAGTGGATTCCTGGGACTAATTAAAGTCACACACTAATGCAGGCCTCTCTAAAGTCCATCTCCATTCATTCTTAAATTAATATATCTATAATTAGCATGCTCGAATGGTAATTCTCCTGTGGCAATGTCAATTAATAGTCTACATGTGCATGCTTTATCCCATGGGTTTGATTCCCAGGCTGCACAACAGCAATTTAACATTGTGTAAGGTCCAACATCAAAATATGTAATAATTCATCAACATTCTCCATCCAAATTCCGTGGATCATAAGCCGTGCCATTAAGCATTCTATTGTTGAATACTGGAATCTGTGTCAATAGGTTGAGCACCACAAGTGGCAATGCTCAGTGCTATGTTTCACGCCTTTACTGCTATGTGGTGTAAATAGTGTCAATGTGTCTGCCAAGGAATCCATCTTCTTTCAATTGCACAAATGCAGTTGACAATGCTGTGTTTCTTTGTGCACAACCAGTTACACATGAGATCAGAAATGGACAACAATTTGAGAAATATTTTGTTAGTTTGACTTTTGCAGAAATGGTGTACCTCAAACTTAATATCAAACATGCATGGTTTCCCCAATAACTCTGATTGCTTGCATTAGTTAAGGAGAACACCATTTTAACTGTGTGTTGGTTCAGGTCTATATCACTTTGCTAAAGCGGCTAACCATTGAATCCCTATTCGTCGAACTTAATCCATCGAAAGCTAAATCCATCAACTGTTCATTTACATAAATTTTTTCACAGAGAAAAAAACTAGTGGGCCATCACTGGGAATTTTCCCTTTCCCCCCATTGTAGTGCAATCTCAGAGGTGGTATACTTAGTTAGGGCTACTGTGGGGAGCATTTTCACCCACATTAGGGGGGTGTGGTGCTGTTCCCCCCCATGGGTGAGTTTTAACTAATGTGTTTTTTGTGATGGTCACTAGGTTCACCCACTAGTTATTTCCCTGGAATAAAATTCACATAAATGAATGTTTGACAGATTTTAGCTTTATTGAATTAAGTTCAATGAACAGGGATTCGATTGTTAGTCACTTTGACAAAGTGATATAGACCCGTGGGTTCAATACTCAGAAGCAGCAATTCGTTTTTATCACAGGCTGGTATCTCTAAAAACATTGTTGAACGTGAATTACGACTATACTATAATAGTAATGCTGTTCGTAAAAGGTTTTATAACATAACTTATATTGAACACTTGGCCTTGAGGGAATTACAAGCATGTGATACTATAGTAATAAAGCAAGCTGACAAAGGGGGAGCAATTGTTGTGATGGAGAAGGATGAATATTTTGAAAACTTTAAACTGTTATTGAATGATTTAAATACATTTAGGAGAATTTCCCTTGTGGAAGTTCAGCAAATAGTAACTGAAGTTAATATGGCTGTTTATGAGATTCAGATTAATGATGATTTGAGTGTGGAATTATTTAATTATTTGACTGTTCCTTGCCCCAGAACACCTCAAATATATGGTATCCCAAAAATACATAAAAGTATCACCAACCCACCCTTGAGACCTATTGTCTCGGGTGGGAGATGGGTGACAGAACCAATTTCCAAATATTTACAAAATGTTTTGGGGAAATATTTGGACATTTGTTCAACTGTGTTAAAGGATACGAATGATTTTTTAGGTAGTCTTTATAACTGGCAGTTAAGTAATAATGTGGCTGAATATATTATGGTTACTATGGATATCACCTCACTTTTCACTGTCATTCCCAATGATTATGAGGTTAACGCTATACGTGATATTTTGAATAAGGAGGTGAGGATGGTTGGAAGAGATATTGAGACCATCTGTTCTCTTTTGGAAGTAGTTCTGTTACACAATGTTTTTATTTTTGATGCACAACCATTTCTGCAACTTACAGGTGTGGCAATGGGTACTCCCATTGCCAACACGTATGCCAATCTTGTGCTTTATGCGTGGGAGAAGAAAGTTATATTTGATGAAAGTAGTTACTCAAATGAGAAAGTGTTGTTCTATAAAAGATTTGTGGACGATTGTTTTATGATATGGAAAGGGTCCCTATTGGAATTGTAAGCTTATGTACAATACCTCAATAGCTCAACTGACTTTCAAAAGTTTAAAATGGAGGCTTCAGTTAGTAGTATGAATTTCTTGGATGTAACGTTGTTTAAGGTTGATAGCAGATTAGAATCTAAGGTGTTTAGAAAAGAGGTAGATGCTTTGAGGTATGTGAATAGGGACAGTATGCATGCTCCACATATTTTTAAAGGAATAATTAAAGCACAATTTATAAGATTGAGCAAGCTAAATACAGCTGAGGATGTTTTTTCTGAACAGGTAGAAATTATGTCATTAGAGTTTGAGAGAAGTGGTTATACTAAACATTTAATAAATAAGATAAGGGAAGAAGTAATAGAGGGTAGACAGATTAAATATAGACCAATATTGGCGGTTGGTAATGAGAAAACAAATGATGGTTCACCTGCAGTTGTTGAAACTTTGAGATATATGACAACATACAATCTAAATACACGGAGTGTGTGTAATATAATAGAAAGGAATTGGCCAATTTTATTGGCTATGCCTGAGATAAAAACGATTGTAGGTGATAAACCAAGGTTTGCTTATAGGAGCTGTGAAGCTCTGAAGCAGAAAGTATGCTATAAAGATTTTCAGGTTAAAACTAAAAGAAAAAATAAAATAGAAGGGATGATTAAATGTTACAACTGTTCCTGTTGCAATGATTTATATGAAGGAGACACTAAATTTCAACATCCAATAACAGGGGAAGTCTTTGCTATAAAAACATTAACTGCTTGTAATGAGGAAAGGATAGTGTATCTAGCTACGTGTACTTTATGTACATCGTTCTATGTGGGCAAAACGATCAGAAAACTAAGAGAGAGAATAATGGAGCATAAATCTGAAGTAAGAAGAAAAGTATTGACAAATGCTTTGAGTAAGCACGCCATGGAAAAGGGTGAAAAACATGTATTTAAATTTAGGGTATTAAGTAAAATGGAAGTGAGTTTAAGGAAAGGTGATATTAACAATTTTTTGGAGTTGAGAGAACTAGAGTGGATTATTAGGCTACAGGCAGATGTACCCCCTGGCTTGAATAATGCAGTTAGCTTGAAGCCAGTATTAGTTAAAAGCAGAGAGAGAGGCTTTAATAGGTTATGATAAGTTTTTACCATCTGATGTAGTACACCATAGGCTGTTAGATGCTATCAGTGACTTTTTTTTCTGTGTATAGATATATTAAATATTTATGTACTGTTTGTATAAGTTATTAATAATTTTTATGTTTTATTCTAAACAGAAGAGTTTTATGTAAAGTAAGATTTTTGTCTTATTTTTAGTAGTTTTTATTATAGACCTTTATGAGCTGTATATTACTTTTAGTTTTGATTGTTAATTAGGAAGTGGGATGGGCTGAAGCATGTGATTTTATATTCTCCTATTTAAATGTTGATTTTTTTTGTAATGACTCATACTGATGAAGGGTGTAGACCCGAAAGCTTTATCTAATAAAGTTCTTGGTGTGGTTTTGTGGTTCAGTTGAATTATAGCAGTAACACCTATTGTTGTTTCTATCTCTAAAAGCTTAACAACAAGACTATGTCAGGGAAAAATTCAAATATGATAATTACAATTATTATATTTGCATGCATACATCCTATCTGTCAAAGGGAAATAAAGGCTGTTCTTTGTCATATGATAGCAGGAAGATTGTTTATTTTATGACACACTAATACCTTTCCATCATATATGGATGTGGCAAAGGTGTACAAAGGTAAATCATTTTAATTGTTCATATATTACAAAGTTTATTAAAAGAAATAATGAATGTGACATACAATTTATCTACTTATCTCTTTTTTGTCTCCTTCCACCCTATTTTTTTTTTGCTATTTGCATACCTTGGTGCTAAAAATAAATGACCAACAGCAACACAGAGAGGTATACCAATCAGTGTGGCTCGGCCTGACAAACCTCCATGGACAGCAGCACAGACACCCAGCTCTTCAGGTTCACAACCTGTTAGTGTTGCCTCTATAACCCCTGCCCTACCTGTGCCATCTGCATCATAGAGTTCTGTCCCAGCTGCTGGTACAGTGGTACACTATGGTAGCAGTACCAGTGGAATTGCTGATTCTGTCAGCCAGCAGGAGCTGACAAGGCTAGTGGAAGATATCATGGAGAGGGGTCTTGATTCACATATCAGCATGGTTGAAAATGTCCTGCATCAGAAAGCAAAGAGGATGCTGTGTCTGGCACAGACCTAGGGAGGTGATACAGGAGACAGTGATGACAGTTCTGAGAGTGAGGACTGGATTTTCTCTATTCTCAAGCTGGGTGTGGGTGCACCTCCAATGCCCCCTACCTCTCTTCTATCATGGTGTCCCCTAATCTTTTGTCTCCATCACCATCATTATCTGGTTTGTATGTCCTGTATGTCTGCACATGCTTCCTAACCTATACTACCTACCTGACCCTCTCATTCTTTAGCAGCTTTCCCGGGATCCCTCTCTCACACCACCACAAAAAAATTTTAAAAATGTGCACCTGTCCCGCAAAAAAAAGCGTCATGCATAGCTTTCCACTTCACCTATGTGTCATCTTAACACTTTATTTGGTACAATTGCTCATACAAGAGTATTCTGTTGTTGTCACCCTTCCCTGGTGTGGTGACTCATCAAAATCATGAAACTGAGGCATACAGATGTCCCGCTCACTAGGTTGAATAAGGAAAAGGTAACCATAAGCTGTCTGTCAGGTGCCAGAATCCAACACATAATACACACACTCAGGTCACTCCATAAAAAGTACAAGTATGACTCCGTCATTGTCCATGTGGGTGTGAATGACCTGAGATGCACCTCCCTGGACTACATGAAAAGAGACATGGTAGAGCTCTCAGATTATGTGGCCCAGGCATGTATGACACTAGCCCTGAGCAGTATCCTACCATCACCCAGAATGATACCACAGTGCAAACAAAAATGATTAACTTCAACAATTGTCTAAGTTTCTGGTGTCACTCTAAGGGGATCCAGTATCTGTATGCTTGGGATGACATGATTGACACACCTCCATGCTTTGCCAGAGATGGCCTTCATCTGCCACCCCTGGGTTTCCAGGTACTGCCTAAGGCTTTTGCTACCCGTATCATGTTTTTTTTAGGTGGTGTTCCAAAGAGCAAATTGCCACTATAAAAGTTATAAATAAATGCAGTCTGAGGGTCATGCTGCTCAATGCCAGAAGTCTAAATCTCAACATAAACTCACTCGAAGCACTCCTCAAAATGGAGAACATTGACATCTATGTTGTAATGGAGACCTGGTTTAAAGCAGCAGAAATCACCCCTGACATACCACACTATAACTCATTCCACACCTTTCGGACCCAAAATATGGAACGAAGCTCCAAAGGCAGTGGTGTCTCCATATTCATAAAGGATATGAATATGCACACCTCCAGACAAGTAGCCCAGCATAACACATCTGAGATACTTCAGGTACAACTAACATTGCGTAAGATTGCAATCCAGATCATAGTCTGCTATAGGTCCTCGGCCATGTCCCTAGACTCTCACTCCACATTCCTAATCACCCTGGAATCTATCACGGTCCAAACCAATGCTCTCTTACTAGGAGACTTCAACTATCCCTCCATCAACTCGGAAAACTACTCAAGCACCAATACACTAGCCCAATGCTTCCTGGAATTCATCCATTCCAATGCCCTGGACCAGCTCATTTGGGCCCCCACTAGAGGAAGCAACATCCTTGACCTGGTTATCACTAACATGGGCAACCGTTGCTCTACACCAATAGTCAATCCCTCCATGGTCAGATCTGATCATAAACTAATCACCATGGAAATCCATATCTCACCCATACCCCCTGCAAGGTAATTACCTTGAAAACTTTTCTAAAGCTGACTTTGGACTCCTAAAAACAGAGGTGGCTAACTTCACAGTACTCTTGCCAATGGAAAATAGCTACATGACTGCTGAGTCATACACCAATGCATTGTATGAACATATATACAAATGCATGGAACTAGCCATACCCACAGAACCAAGACACTCTCTTCCAAAAAAAGGAAGCCAATCTGGTGGTCCCCTGCCATTATTAAACTCTACAACAGAAGGAAGAAACTGTTGCAGCAAAAGGTGAAGTCCCAAGACTGGAAAAACTCCTTTATTAGCCTCAAAAAAAAATTTGAGATCCCTCATCAAATCCTTTAAAGCCAGCTACGAAGGCAGAATTGTGGAAGACACTAAAAACAATCACAAAACCTTCTACAGCTATATCAAGAAATTACATGCCAAAACCCAGATTTTCTCTGAGATACTGCGCAATGGTACCTCCTATACTAAGCCAACAGATGTTGCCAACATACTGACCAACAGATTCCATGCCAACTTTACCCCTCTCCCTCCCAAAGGACCAGTCACAATGCCAGAAGAATGCCAAGCACCCAGAATTACTGCAGCGCAGGTTAAAGCTGCATTGTCCAAGGCCAAGAATACAGCCTCCATGGGACCCGATAATATCCCTGGCTGTGTTCTACATGAACTACAAAGTGAAATGGCACCACATCTGTGTGCCCTGTTCAGTCACAACCTCACCTCAGGCTTTGTCCCTACCGAAGGACACACTGCTACAGTCATCCCTCTCCATAAAGGGGGAGTGACTACAGACCCTAGGAATTATAGCCCCATTAGCCTGATGAGTCTGATATGTAAAGCTATGGAGTGCATCATCGTGGACCTGATTAACAAAGATATAGAAAATCTCCAAACTTTAGACCACACGTAATTTGGCTTTGTGAAAGGGAGATCATGCCTGCTCAACCTGGCTGACTTCTTTGAGTCAGTCACCAGGGCTGTAGATGAAGGTAAGGCAGTGCATACAGCCTACCTCGATCTGGCCAAGGCCTTTGATACCATTCCTCACTCAGAAATTATTGATAAACTCACCGAACTATGCATCAACCCCTATATCACTAGGTGAGTTGCAAATTGGCTCACAGATAGAACACACAGTGTGAAAGTTTTACACTCCAAGTCAGACTGCTGACCAGTCACGAGTGGAGTTCCACAGGGATCAGTCCCGGGTCCTCTCCTGTTTGGCATCTACTTCTAAGAAGTCCAGGCCAGCACAAAGGGACTCTGGCTGACCAAGTTCACAGACAACTGCAAGCTGGGAGCCATTATTAATTCCCCAACTGATGCAGATATCCTACAGAAAGGCCTCACTGAGACCAATGACCGGCGTTGAAACTATGGCTTTAAGCTTAATGCCAAAAAATGTGCTGTCGTCCCCTGTGGTAAAAACTCATTTCCCACTCATTACCACATAGATGGGAGCCACTGTACACTGAAGGTGTTATAAGAGATCTGGGGATGCAGGTTGACAGCAACCTCTCCTTCAACCACCACATTGCCACTTTGGTAAGAAAGTCCTTCTATGTGGCACATCTCATTACCAAGGGTTTTGGATCTGGGAAAGAGGTCATTGTCTCTCTTGACTCTTCCCTCATTAGACCGATCATCGAATATAATGCCCCATTTGGCATGTACCTCACTAGACACCTGAAACAGCTGGAGAGGGCACAGAAGTACCTCATGAAGAGGATCATAGGCATTAAACACATGTCCTACACAGACAGACTCAAAAGACACCAGCTATTCTCTGTCTCATATCACCTACTTAGAGACAATCTCTGCTTGACTTACAAAGCCATGTCTGACCCAGCTCTGTTAGAAATGCTACATCTAAAGAAATCCCAACCCCTCCACACCATACACTCCAGAGACCTCATCTTCATTACCACAATCAATAGAACATACTGGAGGGACAGCGTCCTCATCCAGAGACTCCCCATGCTCTGGAATAGACTTCCCATACATGTCAAGCAGAGCACCTCACTGACCCTCTTCAAGAGAAATCTTGATGAGTGGATGGGTAATAGAATGTTCACCCCAGGGATCACTCTAGTGGCTCTTCTTGATAGAGGCTCTGGGAACTAACGTCAGGCAGCATGATGCCAGGGCACTTCTATGGCTAGGCTTGTAAAGGCTCCAGGGCCATTAGCCTAGTACACACCTATGAACCTATAAATTACATGCACCATTGTTCAGCTATATTGTGAAGAAGTGGATAGCTATGGTGCTGACACATGACTCTTGTAAATTCTTGTATCCTTCCCCTGTGCTTTGCTATCTGCTTGCCAGTCCCATTTTCACCACTGTCCTATCCACCCTGTTTTCACACATTTAACCTGGTAAAAAATAGATTTACACACAACACACAAGGGCAGAAATAATCCATGCAGAAGCCTTTACTTTATGTCCTCAGCATTTGCACAAAGGTTGACATAGCACAGCAAAACCAAGATACACTGAATGCTGTTCAACTTCTTGTTGGAAAAGCTGATTATTTCAATTTAATCTGCACTGGTTCAGTTACTTCTGTGCAAATGTGCTTAAATTCACTGTACTATGTGAATACAGAGTAAAGTCAGACTGCAATACTATGAAAGAAATAATTTAAAAGTTCTTATGTGCTATGTTGAAATAATTACCTTTTGTTGACTGATATTTTTTCATAGTGTCATGGGTTCAATTACAGCTGTAGGTCAATTTATTAAATCATACATGTTCCTATCATATATTTAACTGTAAACATCTGTATTTCACTCCATATACAACATTTTATTAACATACCTTTTAAGTAGTGCAGCAAAACACAGTTTGCAAAAACATTGCAGCCCCAACAAGGAGATTTATTAAGCCAGCCTTATCCTGTTTATGTCTTCTTGTTTGCTACACACTTCTACCCTTTACTTCTCCCTATAGCAAGCACTATATTGTATATAGAAAGACATGCATAATTTAATAAGTATGACTAAAACATGACGCAGATGGTTCTGGACGTCCCACACAACATATTGTTGCTATGCCTTTCTGTGTCTTTCTCTCTCTCTCTCTCTCTCTCTCTCTCTCTCTCTCTCTCTCTCTCTCTCTCTCTCTCTCTCCCTCTCTCCGTTCACCCTCCTGCTTCAGTAAGTTGTCACTGTGCTTCAGCTGTGTTATTTAAATGTTGTAAAGTAGTAAATCTTTTGTGATTTGTTGAGCTAATGCTGACATCTATAAGTAGATTTTTTTTACCTTCTTTCAAGGGTTCTAATCCAGCCATTAAAATTACTGACTGTTTTAGTACACTATTTTGTGTACCTGTTGGCTGCTTAATGCTATGAGCCAACATTATCCTTCTTTTCTTAGCTGCTTTGTTCCCTGCCTCCATCTCACCCTGAAGATGTATCTTCTCCCCTCTGTAACATTATTCTTGTACCTCTGCATTTGCACAATGTCTAGCACTGGGCAACAAATGCAACTAAGGTTAAAAGGAAGTACGCAGCTTATGGTAACAGCTTGGGACTTTATTGCCTTCAGCTGCATTACATTACGATGTTGCACTTTGCACCACTGTGCTTAGCTATGTTTATTCAGTTTAATGTACTTTTTAATATGCTAAGGAGTTGGATGTACAGATTACAGTGGTCAATAGGGTAATAAAGATGAATACAGACATTCACATTTGCTGAAATCTGCTGTCAAATGTGAACTTGCAGAGTTATGACTTTCTACGGGGTGTGTTTAGATAATACTCAGGTTTAAATGTTTTTCTTCCAATGCTCTAAAAATTTGAATTGAGATGGATGAGAAAATGTTTCAGAACACTTTATCTTACTCCAGTGGCTATAAGTGCTGGCTTCAGCTTTCCTTAACAGGTCATTATCCTGCTGTTATATTAATGTGCCTGCTCTGTATTCTGAAGCCTGTCTTGTACTGACATTTGCATGAAAGTTATGACTATGCATGCACTACTGCTTTGCCATTAACAGCACAATTTAGCTTGACAATGCTGCACTTAAACAGTAACATAAAAAAAGAAAAATGATTGTTTTAGGTTGCACAATGTCTGTACCAATTTTGTCAACATGTTATCTTTGTTTTAGAATGATGTTGACTCAGTTAATTCAGTTGTTCAATGTATGTCTGCTTTACAATGCTTACACTTGCAACTGTGTTACAGGTTTGGTTAACATATTATCACATAATCCATCACTATTATTCTGCAGTGCACTGCCCTATGTATGACTTTGCATTTTTGCCTGGTCAATGCACATTGTGCCAGTATGAAACAATATAAGTATGCAATCACCCTAGCATGAAGTGGCAGAAAAATTTGATTGTTGATTCACTGGTTTACAACAGCAAATGTCTATTTCATACCATAATGTTAAACATGTCAAAATCTCCCCACAGTAATGCAATGTACATGAAAGGCAGTATCTAAATGTTAGTAGAGAAGTATGTAATTAAATGTGACAATCAAAGCGATGTTACATTGCTTTATGCACACATGTGCGTTTGTTGCACAACCTGTGATGCACAGTGCATTCTATTACCGAGAGATTTCAAGAAGTACAGGTGTACTATTTCACATCTTTAAAGTCACTGTTCTCTTGTGCCACTTGCAAATAATGCAGTTCTTACTAGATTATGTAACTAGATGGGTAAGAAGTTCCATGCTCAGCACAGGTATGTGCGTGTGTGTGTGCATGTGTGTGTGCATGTGTGTGTGCATGTGTGTGTACTTGTGTGTGTGTGTGTGTGTGTCTGTGTGTGTGTGTGTTTGCGTGTGTGTGTACGTGTGTTTGTGCATCTGTGTGTGTGTGTGTGTGTGTGTGTGTGTGTGTGTGTGTGTGTGTGTGTGTGTGTACTATTTGGTACTGTAGCCACATCCTCTGAAAAGAATACATTTAACTCTTTAAACAGCTCCCTTATACCATTTTTTACAGAAACATCTTCTCTGAAACACACTGATGAGGTCATTTTGAGAAACATGCCCTATTTCCCCTTAAGACTGAAACTTCTGCTATGCCACTTGCTACTCATAAAGTGTTCTGTGGATGGTTTAACTAGACAGGCAAGAGGTTCAATGCTCAACATGGGAATTGTGTGTGTGTGTGTTTGTGTGTGTGTGTGTGTGTGTGTGTGTGTGTGTGTGTGTGTGTGTGTGTGTGTGTGTGTGTGTGTGTGTGTGTGTGTGTGTGTGTGTGTGTGTGTGTGTGTGTGTGTGTGTCTGCTGTGTGTACTACTTGGTGCTGTATCCAATTCTCCCGAGGAGGAGGATGTATTTAAATTAGCACACAGCCTACTTATCTAACTTTTTACAGAAACATCTTGTCTGTAACACAGTCATGAGGTCATCCTGACAAAATTTCCCATTAGAAGTCAGACTTCCCCTGTGCCACTTGTGACTAATATGGTTCTCTCTTGAACTGTGTATTTCGATAGGTAGCAGGTCTGATGCCCAACATGGGAAACTTGTCTATGTGTGTGTGTGTGTGTGTGTGTGTGTGTGTGTGTGTGTGTGTGTTACACTTGTTCCTGTACCCACTTCCTGTGAGAAGAATACATTTTACACTACACCCAGATTTCTTATCCCACCTTGTACAGAAATATCCTCTCTGAAACACTCTGATGAGGTCATCCTGAAAAAAGTTTGCTCTTTCCCCCATGAAGAGTCTGACATCTCTTGTGGTATTTACAACTAATACAGTGCTCTACAAATTGTGTAACTATATAAGCAGAAGGTTCAAGGCTCAGTATGGGGAAATTGTGTGTGAGTGAAAAATTGTGTGAATGAGGATATTTACAGTTAGGTGAGCATGCTCTCTAACACAGCTGTACTCAGTCAACTTTAACTCGAGAAATATTTTAAACTGCTGGATGACTCCACCATCCCCTTATTCCAACTTTCCCAACCACAACTTCTTTGCAACACAAGGGTGTAGTTAGGCATACTCTTTGCACATTACTGAGTACAATTTTCTATAGATTACTTTAAGAAACCATGGCTTTCTTTTTGGACCATACTATGTTCACAGATGTCTAAATTAGTGTCTCAAATAATAGTTTCATATGTTGAAAAAATATCTGTTTAATGGTTTCAGAGGGACAATAGTGCAAACATTTGTTAAGTTGGGGGGAAGCATTTCAATTTTTCAAATGACAGGTGGGTTGGGGGCAGCAATAAGAACATATGATTATGAACTTATATTCTCTCACTACACCTATAGTGCAGCACACTGATGAGGCCATTCTTTTTAAAGTGAACTGTTGCACTTTAAATGTTATACTTCTCCTGTGATACTCGCTTTTCTCTTCTAAAATGTGTACCTATACAGGTAAGAGGTTCATATACAGCAGTGCTTAACCACTGCAAGTGCGTGCGTGTGTGTGTGTGTGTGTGTGTGTGTGTGTGTGTGTGTGTGTGTGTGTGTGTGTGTGTGTGTGTGTATGTGACTTTAATTAATTCTGGATTGGTTTACACACATTTGCATTGGCAGCTTTTGCAACCCAAAATGGCTGCAAAAATCATTTTACTAGATGTATCTTCTTGGCAATACACAGCTGATGTCATCCTTTCATACACACTGTATGCCTTACTTGTACTCTTTATTCTCCTGTGGCATTGCTTGCTGATTATGTGGTGTATAGATGGTGTAACTGGATAAGTTGGTGGTTTAAGTCCATCCCTTTTTATAGGTTTATAGGCTCATAGATGTTAACTAGATTAATCGCCACAAGGGCCTTTTTAAGCCTAGCTGTGCATCCCAAATCTCTGACAAGTTCTGGTTCCCTTGATAAGTATAAGCAGAGGCTAGGGAGATGGAATATATACAAGCAGTGGCTTGGGAGATGAACCATTTACAGGCTGCCTGTGTCCATTAAATTCATAGAAGCCAAATCAGGGATGAACTTCTTGTTCCCCATCCAATTGTCTAGGTCACACTTGGATTGAATTTGGGAGGAACTTGGCTTCACATGGATGAGGTGCCTGTTCCAGGAAGGGGTAGTCTCTGGGACACATATCTGTCTCTCTCCAGCAAGCCCTATTTATAGGACAGGCAAGGTTTAAGTATTTAGAATGGGTGATTCTGGTGCTGTTTGTTCTGCAGATATGCAGGAGTTCCATCAGGGTGGGGTCTAACAATACCTTGTATGCCTGGCATAGATCTCCGCTCAACAGCCTGTAGGAGACAGAATGCAGGGATAGGGATGTGAAGTGTTCTGCATAGGACATGCTATTTACACCCTGTATTCTTTTAGTAAGAAACATCTATGGATGTCCCAATTGTTGGATATACCTGGTTAGGTACATACCAAAGAGGGAATTGTACTCAATGATAGGTCTTTTGAATGCCATATATAGTGGAACAATGACTTCCTTGCACCTGGATGACATACCTTTATTTATAAGCTGCACAGCACAGAATGATTTCCTCACTTCTGTAGACATGTGTTGGTCAAAGGCTAGATTACTCTCTATGTGTGCGGGTCATCTCTTAGTGGTGTTTTGTCAATATAATAGTTCCCTAGGGTGGTGACTTCCCAAAGGACACTATTATGTATTCCTTGGCATTTAGTTTTAATCCATGGCTCTGACACAATTTTTTTTGTCTGTATCAGCCCTTCCTAGAGAATATTTATGTCAGTGAGTGATACTTTGACACTTCTAATTTGCAATCATCTGCAAAGTTAGTCAGCCAGAGGCCACTGATATTGGCCTTGACTTCAGAGAAGTAAATTCCAAAAAGAAACATTCCCAGGACTGATCCCAGAGGGAATCCCCTTGTGACTGGCCTCTTTATAGAGGTGAACTCCCCAATTCTAACTTCTGCATCCTGTCTATGATCCAGGTGGCTATCCACTGGGTGACATAAGGATTTCTACCTGACCTCCTGAGTTTGTAAACAATGCCCAAATTGGGTATTGTTTCAAATGTCTTGGCCAGGCTAAGGTTGGCAATGTGAACCATTTTGCCCATCTTTGTTGCTTTGGTGACCTTCTCAAAAGTCCACCAGTTTTAGTAGGCATGACCTGTCTCTGATGAAACCAAATTGGGTTGCGTCCACTAAATGGAGCTTCCCTGTGTCATTATTGATCATTTCTATAATAACTATTTCCATGGCTTTACATATCAGTATAGTGAGACTTATGGGTCTATAGTTTTCAGGGTCTGTAGATGACTGACGTTTGTCAAATGACTGTTGCTGTTTTCTATTCCTGATACATGAAGCCTGTTTGGAGGCTACAGTTAAATAGTAATGCCAAAGGGCCTGGTAGGTCATGCTCCATGCTGTTTAGAAGGCATCCTGGGATATTGCCTGGGCCCATTAATGGAGTGTTCTTGGCCTTAGATAGAGAATTAAGGATCTGTTCCCTAGTGATAGCAGGGAGAGTTATATTTGATAGTATTTCCTGAGGGAAGGATGACGTGAAGAGAGGGGTAAAGTTGGAGCTGACTTTGTTGGCTAGTAGATTTGCTATATCTTCTGGCTCAATACAGGTGGCTCCATTAACAATGAGCTCTGCACATAATTGTGTTTTACCTTTGAGGTTGTGGGCATAGATAAGGAATGGCTTGTGGTTGTCCTTGGCCTGGGATGCCAAATTAACCTCAGATTTTACTTTGGTAGACTTTATTTGTCCTCTGAGTTGTTTAGTTAGCTTTATGAGAGTGCTTTTATCCTGTGTCTCCTACTTTTTGCCATGGTTTTCTTCCTTCTATTATATAGCCAATTGATGTTGTGATCCCACCATGGTGGCATGTTTTTTTTTTACTTATTTCTGTATTTCTTCTTGGTGGGTACAGATGCCTCTATGCATCTATTAACATACTTGCATAGAGCTTCTGTGAAAATTTCCACGTAGAAAGCAGTGTTCTCAGGATTTATGGTTGCATAAGGTTTTGCCAGGTTATCACTTTTTTTTACTCAAATAATTTTTATTATTTTTTTCTTTAAAAAGAGAAACAAATATTTTGAATAATATTTTTTTATAGTTTAAACAAAACATTATATATATCTATGTGCAATATTTACATTTGGCTTGAAAATAAAACTATGAAAGAAACCAATCTGGTTTAAATATATATGAATGATAAACACATTTTTTTTTTCCTCAGGAAGAAATTGAGTTCTTTTGCAAAGTATCAATGCGAGATAAAATCTTTTTCAAACGATTATTACTCCATAATTTAGAGTAGATCCTTAGTTCTTTAGTTTTAATCTCCATCAATGCTGTTTCATTCAGTAAAGTTAAGAAGTCTTCAGTAGAAGGAGCAGAGTTGGACTTCCACTTTCTGGAAATGCATTCCCTAGCAACTGCTCATATTATCTATAATAAATACAAATTACTTTTTTCATGGCTGGTTCTTCATTTACATTCAACAGAGTTAGAGCTTTGGATAATACAAATGAATCTGTAAATATAGCTTGTAAGAAATTTTTGACATCCCCCCAATTTTTTTAACAGTAACACAATCATAAAAAATATGTATCCAATCTGCTTTGCATAATTTTAAACATATTCAACAAATAAGGTTACTAGAAGAACTAATCTTGGCTAACTTATTAGGTATAAAAAGGCTCTATGCAGAAATTTACATGCATATATTCTCCAAAATTGTATGTTAGATGTTAATTTGATAGATAATAGGATATTAGTTTTACTTTCAAAGGATAGACTTAATGATTACCCTTTAGTGATAAAATGTCAATAATTTTGTTGAGATTTTGTTTTATAGGTTATTAAAAATTTATACAATCTTGAGATAATGTTTTCCATATTATGATTGTTATAAATGATTACATATAAATATTTTATAAATTTAGGTCTAACCTTAAAGGAAGAATTTTTAATGATTCTGCATAGATCTTGTGAATATGTTAAAACACTTTGAATCAGTAGCCAGTCTAATGGTAACAGTTAGTAAGATGATATTATATATTGAACATTTGCAACTTTTTGGTTATTCATACAATGCTGCCAACAAATTAAATTTTTGGATTTCCAAGAAGTA
Organism: Protopterus annectens; assembly: GCF_019279795.1. NCBI lineage: Eukaryota > Metazoa > Chordata > Ceratodontiformes > Protopteridae > Protopterus > Protopterus annectens. The sequence continues at coordinate 469,740,920 of NC_056744.1, read as the reverse complement.
AAAACATTCTTCTGTACCTTGTTGAATATTTTTTGTAATACTGAAATATATTAATAACTCAAACCAGAGTTTGATATCTATATTAACATCAACAAAATTTCTAAAACAATTGAAAATAGAATTGATAAAGTTTAGTTTAGTAGGCTTTATCATGTTGTTTTTTAAGCTAATACATAAAAGATGCCATAACTTATTAGATTGATCAGACAGCAGAAAGGTTTTTTTTAGTAAAGGTTTTCATTTAGAATAATAAAATGTAATAGTTTCCAACTAGAGGATATATTTGGCTCTATCTAGTTTATGATAATTTTGAATATAGAAGCTTTAATGTAGGTTTCTATGTCAGGAAAGTTAATTCCTCCTTGCTTCCAAGGTCTAATATGATATGTGAAAGCAACTCTATTTCTATTAGGAAACCACAGATACTTTAATAAAAGTGTATTTATGTATTTTAAAAAATGTTTGTCAGGTATCATAGGGATAGTTTAAACTATCAATAGAATTTTCAGAAGAAGTGCCGTCTTTATTAATTATGTAATCTGTTTTCAAAGGTTATAAACATTTTATTCCACTTATCCATACAACTATTCATAATACTTATAATATTATTATAATTTAAAATTAATGTTTCTTGTGTATTTCTGCATAAAGTAATGCCTAAATAGTTATTACTTGCTTACCAATAATATGATCTCCACCTACTAGTAATTCCTTTATTTTATTCAATACCATGTAATTAGATTTTATTTTGTTGAAGTATAAACCTGAAATTTTATAACATTGTTCTACTTCTGAATCTAATTCTTTTAAGGTGTTTTAGAATTAGATAAAGTAAGAAGCACATCATCAGTAAAAAACATTATTTTAGAATTGTATTGATCATATATATTAATACCTTTTATCTTACAGTTATTACATATTAAGGTGGCAAATACTTCAATAGCTAATGCAAATAAAATGAGTGACATGGGACAAGCTTATTTAGTACCATTGGTTAGAGATATAGATTCAGAGGCAAATGGTCCTAATTTTACATGTGCTATATTACTTTTATAAACATTCTTTATCAGTGAGATAAATGGGAGAAGGAAATCAAAAATGATTAGTACTTTAAACAAACAGTCCCAATTTAAGGAATCAAAAGCTTTTTCTATATCTAATGCAATTACTTCTTGATTTTCTCTATTTAAAAACTCAATAAGGGACAATATCCTTTGAATATTGTCATATGTTTATCTGTTGTGTATAAATCTGGTTTGATCTTCATTTACAATATGAGGTAGAAATATTTTAATTATATTAACTAGAACAGACATAAAATTTTATAATCATTGTTAAGAAAGGAGATTAGCCTATAAGAGCTTTAGTGTATAGGATCCTTATTTTCTTTAATAAATGCTGTGATTAAAGAATATTTCCAAGAAGGTGGTATTATACCTTGTATTTGAACTTAAAGTAATGTTTTATGAAAAAGATAAGTTATAGATGTTGGAAAACATTTATATAATTCTATGATTATACCTTCGATTCTTGGGGCTTTATTACACTTGCTTTCCTTAATTTTGTCTGTGACTTCCTTTTGTGAAAATAGTTTTTGAAAATCAAGCTTTCATTTTTTTGGTATTTTCTTAATTTTAGAAGAAACTGTTTCCAAGTTCAGAAGATTAATTTGAGGGTTGCCAGTTTTATAATGTTTAGAATTAATGAAATTTAAAGGCATCAAGAATGTCACTTATATCGGATACTTTTTACATTTTTTTTCTTCTCCTCATGTAAAATATTAGTAATATTATTAGCTTTGGGCTGCATTTTGATTCTCATAGCTAAATTATGCATATATCTAGGAGACGTGGCATAAGAATTTAGTTTTAATCTGTTTAGGGCCAAATTAGTTTTATGGGTCAAGATTTCATTATATTTTTTTATTTAGATCATCTATCGTCTTATTGATATTGGAAGAACTTGCAGTGTTTTTGGATTTAATCATTATGAGTTAAGATTGTATATTATGTAGTTCTGATTCCCATTCTTTTAATTTATTTTTAAACCATGTAAGAGTTTTACCATATATGCAAGCTTTCAATGTGTCCCATATTGTGACTATATTAATCTCTGCAGAATAATTAGTGTCTAGAAATAACTGTAGTTCTGAAACTAGGCAAGATTTAAATTCTTTAATTTTTGTGATACAGGCTGGAATTCTTGACATATAAGTTAAGTTTTTAAAATCTATCCGAAGATTAAGAATACGTGAGTTATGGTCTTATAAAAGACAGGAAAGTATTGAGAACGAAGATATTTTTGAGTTTAAATCTTGGGAAACATAAATGTTATCTATTCTAATTTGGGTAGTAAATATATGGTCTTGATGAGAAAATAATAATGAATTGGTTTCTTTAGAGCTAAATGTATCATGTAGGTTGAATATTTCAATCCACTATTTGAAAAGCTTTGCAGTGGAAGTGAGACAAAGAGGTCTCTAATTAGTGGTATCAGAACTATTTAAAATACAATTAAGTCCCCACCTATTATCAAATTACCTTTATATGTATTACTAATGAAGTCTAAATGTTTTTAGCTATCCCTACCCCCATGCCAGGGAACCAGTATACATTTATTAATGTTCATATCCCATTGTTAAATTTCACTGTAACAAGAGCTATAAGACTCTATCTACATAATTATATATGACTTGGGGGTTAGTATTTTTATTCTTCCGTAAAATCATTACTCCTCTAGTTTTAGTTTTATGTGAGAAATGGGTTGACGTTAAGAATTCATTTGGATTCCATGTGTGCTTGTCATTTATTTTGAAATGAGTTTCTTGGAGGAAAATCACCTGTGCTTTGTTTAATTTTAAATATCTTAATAGGTTTGATCTTTCCTTTGGGTTATTTAAGCCATTGATATTTAAAGAAAGTAGCATTAGATCCATATATGAATTCAAATAAGTTTAGAAGTTACCCACAAATATTCATTAACAATACCCAAATCTCTTCCATAACAGCAAGTTTAAATAATGTGATCAAACTGTTTTTCTCTATTAGGAGACATATGATAAATCTTAAATCAGGCCTGTAAACAAAAGAAAAAGTATAACACAAGAACTATTAAATTTAACATAATCCTAAAATAAAGAATTTTCTACACCATACATAGAATGATAAACATTCCTAATCTGATAGATAACAAACAATCTATCGGATTATCCCTCATATCTCAACAACGAACCCTGTATATCCCATATAAATTTTAAAGGAGATCACTCAGTCATGGAACTATGAGATGCAATATTATATCTATACTTATTAAATGAATATAACAAGAAAGTTAAGTAAGATAACATTGTGGGAAATGTTTTACATATACCTAGCTCATTCATTGTCGCATCTCATACAGCAATTATATTGTCTATGTATTAAATCAGAATAGATTATGTTCAAGTTTAACGTGTCTAAAAGATTAGAGAATATTTCCCAAACTGGCATAGATAAACATTACAAAGATATAAACTCTATTATGTACTGTAGAATTAAATAAGATTATCTCACCCCATATATGAACATTAGATAGAAAAGTTGTATTTACCTAATATAACAAAACTATGATAATAAATAATCCTAAAGGAATGCCATTGTTATAGTTAACTTTCAGTGAATCAAGTAATTAAAAAATTCTTTAAAGATGTAAAAAAATTTCATTTGATCACTCAACAGCTGTAATGTGCTGATAATACCTTACAATTACGACATGTGGAGTACAAACATTGAAATTTGTTTCACAAATGACTTGGTTCTTCACATCATTACTCCTTCTTTCCCTTTACCTTCAATTCACGTCCCTCTCCTCTTCCCCTTCTTCCCTCTCTGATTCATCCTTCTTCCCATATCTAATGAGATATTGCTGTAATTACTTAAAAATGCCTGGGTAATTTAATCTATTCATTAATCATGAAATAGATCACCTATAACACCAAACAACTAGTAACAGAAAGAAAATTATATGTTCCAGTAGTTCCAAAATACAAATGTATTAATATTTGTTGTATTTGGTGTACTTTTTCACTTAACCTTCAAATTCCGTATCTCCTGCATAAATGTGAATAATGAACAGGATGCAATAATTTCTACCTCGGTAATCTGAGTTCAAGTATAACATTTTGAAGTAACAGACAATTCAGAAGTCATACAATCTCTATATAACTACTCACCCTAAATTAATCAATAGATAGGAATGAACTTATATAACACAGGCACTTTGGATTATGAATACAGCTTTAAAAGTTGTAAGCACTGTAGACAGATATGCAGAAACATACATTCCAAAATATAATTCCTTTAACAACTCTGTCAGATCACAGACCCTGTTTGACTAAATCATCTTTTGTGATATAAATAAATGTCTCTTGAAAAACATACGCTTCATATCTTGCTATGTTCCTGTTATTCTTCATGGTAAACTTAGATAAATTAAGTTATTCTTATTGTCACTATCTAAAGTGTAAAAAAAAAATTGGCCCATCTAGTGTATGAGAGTCAAAGCCCCAGTCAATCAGAGCTTCTCCACTGTCTCAACCTTAAGTAACTGGAAGCTGAAGTCCATTTTCACGTATGAAGATGAAAAGTAAAAAGGGTTTCATTGACGAACATCAAACCCCCCCCCGACAGGTTTGAGCAGGAGTGGGCATGATCTGCTCGACAAGCCAGTGACCAGTGATGCAATATGATAATGTAGCATGGTTGATACCTAATGCAGATTTGCTAGTGACATCATGCATACATTGCGTTATTGACAAAGAAGTTTCATTTATATTTTTATAATTTTCTTTTTTCTGGCATAAACAACTCTTAACAACAGGAAACTGTTATAATAATAAACGAAAAAATAACTATCTGTTTGGGGCTCACTGCAAGAGAAGTCTTTGGAGCTGTGTAGCCACCCAATGCAGAAAAGTAGTACACATGTGTTATAATAACTTAAAAAGGTATTCATTTTTTGATGTGAGTATTAATTAGCTATTTATTTATTACGGTAAGTGGTGCAAGGTTATGTGCATGTCTGTAGCTTTACATTACAGGATGTAATGTGAATACATGAGTGTAACAGCTGTAATCTGTTATTGAGACTTCTGTTGCTTTAAATGTCAATTGCAATCTTGGTGCAAGTTAAGAATGCATTTCTGCCATTTATTTTGTATCTTTTATGACTGTTTCACTATTTCACAACTGACTTAAGTGGTGGGTGTGGGTTAATGATCCTCAACACAACCAGCGTTTATTTTGAATTACTCATTTCTGTATCAGTATATCAAAACTTAAGTTATTTAGCTGAATTTCCATCGTCTGCATGCTATGAATATGCATGCATTCAAACAGTCAGAATGAATAATTATTTAGGAGTGCTTAGTGACAGTGGTTGATAATCCCCAACAAAACTGCAAAAAGCTAATGTATTCCTTACCTATTTGCCGGTGTTTGCAGTTTGTTTAATTGGAGATGTCCCTTAATTAAATCTGATAGTTACTTTCTCTTAAAGTTGTTAAATTATTTCATTTAATAACTTCACGTTGCCCATAGGAAGTTGGATGATTTTACTTTAATTGTATAGGAAGTAAGTGCGGATCATGTTACCCCACTTCCTTTCAGATAGGGCAGCAAGATGAAAGGCCTGAACTCCAGATCTACAAGATGAGTGAAAAAAGCTCACTGTAGCTCGTGACACACCACAACAGTGAAAATCTTCACCTTGCACTCTCCAAAGAATGTTATTTATTTAATTTTGAGAAAATGACAGAAAGAAGGGAATGGCATGAAAAAGTGAAAGTAAAGGCACATAGGTGTTGCCTATCAGCAGCTCGCACTATTTAAAACAGTTAGGCAAAGCAAATATTAGTAACGAGCCTATTAAATTGTATATTGTTATATCCTATTAGTGAACCACCCTCTATATCACAAAATGCAATCTTTGAATGGAAGGCAGTCACAAATCACCGCATAAAGTTATAGTAAAAGAAATAAATAAGTATTACTCAACAGAAATCCTATCTTCTGTTCCCGCTTATATATATTAACATTTAGGCTATCAAACAGCAATTTATTCAGATTATTGATCTTATTATCATGTAGTAATTCCTTTAAGCAATAACCCATGCCTGGGTGTGGATAATGCTGGATTTACCCATGGTTGTTATGGTTTGATCACGAGGGCAAAGTCCGAGTGACCAAACAAAGACAACCATGGGTAAATCTAGCATTACCCACACCCAGAAGTGGGTTATTGCTATTATACAATGACATTACTTAAGAAAAAAAATACTTACTTTTCTTAAATAATGTCCTTGTATAATGACACCGTGCTGTCCTTCCTCAACTGGACAGCTCCGCTTTACCATTGCTGATGTACTGCGCATGCGTTTGGCACTTGTGTTACCACTCATACCCAGTACATCAGTGCTCGGGAAAGTATGCAATGGAAAAAAGAAGATATCTGTTGCTACATTTTTCTGTAATTTCTTTTTTTTAATTTTATATGTGGCAATTTAGGGGTAGGAGAGCTGCACTCCCAACTCCGCGCATACAAGAAAGACAGCTTGTAGAAAATACAAGGGAAATCAGGTACGTGTATTTAATTTTAAATACTGTACCTGATTTTCCTTGTATTTTCTTCATCCAAGCAAGTACAGCCCTATTACTAAACAAGAGTTGTGCAATGACAATACTGCAAAAACAACTAATTTTTGTAAAAATATGATTTTACATTACACTCTTGATGTAAAGGGTACTGAAAATATTATCTCAAAAAAAGTTTTTTGTTTAACTGTGACGAAAACACTAGATCTATTGGAAAGTCCGTGCCAAGTTTTACATATAAAAAAAAAAAATAATATCAAGGATTTGCTGGAGAGGAAACCGCAGGAGAATGGGGTACTTGGCCAGTCACTATAAAATGTGGAAGATGCAAACAGTGCAGATTTATTGAAGACAACTATGGTGGATGGTTGCATAGTGTGGCCAGAAAAATGGCTTTGTGGAGGTAAATTTAATTGTTTCTCTGAGAGGGTGGTGTACTTGCTATCTGTCAGTCCTGCCAGGCTTTTTATGTTGGCAAGATGATTAATGGGTTAAACTGTGGAATTTACCAACACATATACAGTATCCAGAAGCTTGACAATAAAAGTGCACTGGCACATCACTATATGGTTTGTGATGATTTTGATAAGTTTTAAGTTTCTAGTGTTGGAGAAGGTTCACAATGGCCCTTTTTGTGGTGATTGGAAAAATGTATTGATGCACAGGGAAATGGTGTGGCAACTAAGATTAAATGCCACCAATTCCCCCGGGCTTAAATGAAAGTGTCTCCATCACCAGTGAACTTAAAAGAAGACACAATATGGTTTGACATTTTTTAACAAATTAGTATATGGTTATTTTTTTCTGGCATTTAGTTCCTTATATTTTTTTCTTATATTTGTTTCTTATATTGTTGTTCTTAACCAATATTTAGTTGTATATGTTACTTTCATTACAGGTTGGTTTATTACACATTGATTGGTTTATTATTGGGGATGGGGTTCATTTACATGAAAAGAATTTAAACCAGGTTTTACTTTGTTTTGTGGTTTTGAAGATGTCAATGTACTGATGAAAGTGATAAACAATGTTTATTTGTTCTATATTAAAAGTGTTTTGAAGTTTTTAAAGTTTATTCCATTTTTTCTTTTGCCGGCTATTGGATTGCCAAGTGCCAGGGTGTTTGTGCTGTTTATAAGTTCATAGGTGTGTACTAGGCCAGTGACCCTAGACCCTTTACAAGCCTAGCCCAAAAAATTACCCTTGAGCCGTGCCACCAGATGTTAGTTCACAGTGCCTGTATCTAGTAGGGGAACTGGAGTGATCTTCAAGATTTCTCTTGAAGAGGGCCAGCAAGATGCTCTGCTTGACTTGAATGGGAAGCTTATTCCAGAGTATTGCCAGTCTCTGGGTGATGAACCTATCCCTCCAGCATGTTCTGTTGATTGTGGTAATGAGGTTGTGATCTCTGGAGCATGTGGTGTGTGGGGAATTGGGATTTCTTTAGGTGTAGAATTTCAAGTAGGGCTGGGTTGAACATGACTTTGTAAGTCAAGCAGCGATCATCTCTAAGTAGATGATAAGAGAGTGAGAACAGCTGAAGCTTCTTGAGTCTGTCTATGTAAGATGTGTTTAAGGCCTACGATCCTTCTTATGAGGTACCATTGTGGCCTCTTCAGCTGTTGTAGGTGTCTGGTCAGGTACATGCCAAATGGGGCATTATATTCAATGACTGCTCTACTGAGGGATGAGTAGAGAGGGATGATGACCTTTTTCTTCCTGGATGCAAAACCTTTGGTTATGAGATGTGCCACGTAGAAGGATTTTCTGACCACAGTTGCAATGTGGTGGTCGAAGGTGAGGTTGCTGACAACCTGTGTCCCCAGATCTCTTATGACACCTTCATTGTTCAGTGGGCACCCATTGACATGGTAATGAGTGGGAACTGATTTTTTTCCAAAGGGAATGGTAACTCATTTTTGGAGTTAAGCTTAATACCATGATTCCAACACCAGTCATCTGTCTCAGTGTGGCTCTTTTGTAGGATGTCTGCATCACTTGGGAAGTTAATAATAACTCCTAGCTTGCAGTCATCAGGGAACTTGGTCAGCCAAAGCCCCTATGTGTTGGCCTGGACTTCTGAGAAGTAGATGCCAAACAGGAGAGGTCCCAGGACCGAGCCCTGTGGGACTCCACTCGTGACTTGTCAACAGTCTGACTTGGAGTCCATAACTTTCACTCTGTGGGTCCTGTCTGTGAGCCAGTTTGCAACCCACCTAGTGATATAAGGATTGACCCCTAGTTTAAATAGTGTGCTTGTGATTCCTGTCCTATACCACTGGCCACCTTTATGTGCACATCCACTTATGAGATGGATTTACAGTGGCACAGTGTTACACTAGGAAATCCCAGCATCCCCAGGGAAAATCCCTTTTTGGCCACACAGTAATTACATTATACTGCAATAACTGCAATATGTCACAGTTGTAGTGCAAATTCTCCTGTTGCATGACTTTGATACTGTGTTTTGTACATTGTGTAACTACATATGTAGGATGTTTGAGGCCATTTGTGAATGTGTCTTTCAGCCTCATACTGTGTATATTACTCTTCAAATACATACAGCATGTGTAGCTGTACAGGGTTATTGTGCACTTTGACCACATTTTAGTATAAATATTCAGCGAATAAACAGTGATGATGTTATGCATTTAAATCTGCACTGTTCCACTTGTACTGCCATATGTCAGGTGGAATTCCAATTCAGGCACTAATCTGTTGCTTGTGATCTTAGTTCCAATCCAACCATTACCGCTCAGAGTACTTTGTGTCACTGTTATTGTGACTGTATATGTCATTGTCAAATACATCTGCTTTGTACATGTATATATGTTGATTCCTTTTACAAAAAACAATAATAGTTTCTCAGATTGCAATGGTTTTAGTCCGAGTAGCGATGACATAATTATTTTTTTTCCTTACGTAACATATGTAGGAAGTTGTATCCTCTGTTACGACTGAATGAGTTGACATTCTCTATGTTGTTGCCTTAGTACAGCAATTCTAGACACACATATCACTTGTATCAATAACATGATGTAATGCCTTGACATACTCACATATCTCACAATTGTAGTGACCCTTCTACTATGGCTCAGTTATCCTGTACAATATCATGCATTTTCTGTTGTCAAATATTTAGGTGTTCCACATCCGCATTCAGTGACTCTTAACATTGTTGGGCACTGTAATGCATGAATGGAATCCACCACAGTTACAATGTGTACATGTACACCAGGACAGGCCTCCAACATCACTTTTATCTGAAAGAGAGTATTTACAGCCCACACATATGATGCAATAAGTTAGCATAGGCGATCTGTCCACTGTGGTGCTTGTGGTTTATCCACATGTTAGTAGTAGAGTCACATAGCTTGTTGTTCAATTCCTGAAAGAGTAAACTTGTATAAATGTACTGTCATTACATAAACTCCATTACATCTAGTTATTCTTATTCATTTTTATGTTGGACAATGATATATCATCACAAGTTGTGGTTACTTGGCATTGAAATTTTTATTTGGGGAATGTTATGCTGTGAGTGCTCCCATGGCATGTGCATTGACTACTGGATTGTATAGTATACCCATACAGATAGACTGTGATTCAGTTATGGGACAGTGCATATACTACATGATGGAAAAAGCTTCCTTGTCAAAGAACCATAGATATTGTACTGCTCGCTGTTGTGTGGACAGTAACATGTGTAGCTCCTTTCCAGGATTCTGACATCTTAATGGACACATTTATTTCAGTTATTTGTGATAACCCCCATTGTTTTCTGATGTGGAGTATGCTGTCAGTGCAGATGTCTAGAGAGAGTCTTGTATAGTAGGCAGAACATTGACTCTGGTAATATCTGTCTGTCAGACAACTGTGTCAGGCAGCAGTGGCTTACACACAGACAATAGTTATGGCACAGTCAGATGGTCACCTTTTCAGACCTTGTCCTACCAGGTAGGGCATCCATACCCCCTTATGATAGGAAAGTGCTGCAAACCCTTCAATGGTGTTCTCCACGATGCAACAGATATGAGAATTTCTGAAGCATGCATGATTGCTGTGCATCTCTCTGGTAACTGTCTTGACATGTTCAAAAATAACAAGGTGTGAATGTTTGTTATGTCATTCATTGCTCACAGGCATTACCTATTCCCAAAATAATTATACTCTGTATTGTATGCCTTCATCTGGACATTTCTTTAATACGACAATTATTTTTGTCACACTATACAGCTTAATGGCAAATGAGGGCTTCCATAACATTTCTTACTGTATAGCTTGCTTCCAGACCATCAAATGCTGTCACTGGTCCTCTGAAACAACAGTTTCTTCTGTGTGTTGATGCTGATGAATTGTTGTTCCCTTCCCCGTAATTCCCTGTGAAGATGCCCGATATAATGATGTCTGAGATGTTTGCAGATTACCAATGGAAAACTTTAAATCATGACATATTATCCAAGCTGTACTGCCATTTGTCACTTATGTATGTATGTCGTGTTATTACATCACCACTTAAGCATTTACATGACTATGCAACACTTGCTTGCCTGTTACATGCTGTAGGTGATAAATCCCTTTCCTATGAGTGCCACTGTCATTTCTTTGCAAATACATGTCTATTTCTATTGTACATGACATTATATCTGTAATTTCCATTTGCTCTAGTGTATACATGCTGACATGCAGAATACAGGAGCTCTGTCAGCTTGCATACATAAATTCTTGCTGTGTATGTCTCATATGCAATAACTGCGTCTATGCATTCATCCCATAATGTAACTTCTGTCCTTGCTAACTGTTATCTCAACTCAGCATTTTATTAACATGTATATCACATTTTAACTCCCCTTTGTTACACTGCAGCTTTATATCTCTATCACATCCTTTGTTATGCATGTCCGTTTTTATTTAAGTACATAATGTGGGTATTGTCATTGATATTAATTATCATTACATCAATACTGCTTGATTTATGTTAGAAATGTTTCTTTGATACTTATTTGTCTGTAGTACATGAATACACTTTATACATTTTCCCTTCCCCATTAATTATTGTGTACAGTTGCTCTAGCTCACTTCCGCTCTTTTAGATTTCTTTCACTGTACTTGCCCTTAACATTTTTGGCTACAATGTCTAACTGTATCCTAGCTTTGCCTATAAGCAAGCCATTTTGTTCACATTCTATGCTCATGCTTGGAAGGATCTTTTAGTGGCAATAAACACTATTGCTGGCCACATAAAGGTGCTTGCAAATCTGTAGGTGTGATGAGCAGCATGCATATTAAATTAGCGCTGCTGCTAATTGTGTTATCATGCTTAAATCATGTAGCTTACACAATTGTTTATGAATTCCAGGGCATAAGCAAGCTGCACATTAACAAGTAACAGCTTGAGACAAGATATGCAGATATGCAAGAAAATAACAACTTGAGCAGTTCCAGCTCATACAAGTTAGGGTAAACCATGAAATCCTGCTCCCAATTTCTCACCTTTGTAACCCATCCTTTTACTGGGAGACACTAAGGGCTTTCAACTAATGACTCCTTCAGTTTTGTGGAATATTCATCATACAATCATAGAATAAGTTTACCAGTGGGCAGTAGTGATAGTAAAACCCTGAGATATTACTGTCCCCATGTAAAACTTTCTAAAAGCAATGACTACAGAGGTGCTCAGAATAAAGAAATTGGCACACCCTAGACATGATGAAGGCATTTAGTGGTATATAATACAAGTATGATTTAGAAGAGAATTCATCTGTTTTCTGTGATTCTAAAATGGGTCTATATCATAAGATCAAAGAATAAAAATGTCGACTTACCTTTCATCGACATGAAAATCTTGAAGCTGCACTTCATCGAAACTGCAAATCACTGATTTCTTTCCAAGGAAAAGAAATCGGTAGGCCAACAACTAACACCATATAAAAATAAACACATTTAAGTGGGGGGCTTTGCCCCCCCACACCCCTCTCACCGCCCCAACTAAATATTCTAACTCAGAGATCGCACTACAGTCGGTGAAAGGGAAGATGTAACAGAACGGCCAACCAATTTCTTGCCCTTGGAAAGAAATCTGTGATTTGGCTGTTTGATAAACTGCAGCTTCAACATTTCCATGTTGATGAAAGGTAAGTTGATGGTTTTATTCTTTGATCTTATGATATAGACCCTTATGATGGTCAGTTTGAAAGCATTTATTGACAGCCTACTTGATGACCTTGACAGGCTGCATATACAGTTGCTTACAAAAGGCAACAACAAGCAGAAAATTGAAGTAGTTAATTGTACCAGTTATTGAGTTGGTAACCAATTGGATGGAACACTAAAAAAAGTGGCACAAGACTATTCCCAACACAATAAAATGTAAAATCCTTAAATAAATATCGAGAAAAAGTCACCACAGCTAAAAACTTGTATAACAGACTTTAATTGAATAAAGGAACTAGAACAGTAAGCGCTTTCGCAATTAACAATCGCTTCCTCAGACTTGTAATAATCTCACTCAATTTATTTTAGTGATTTATAAGCCATCATTGAGTGAGATTACATCTGTTATATGTGTTCTAGCCGTGGTGACTTTTTCTCAATATTTATTTAAGGATTTACCAAATTGGGTGAGGCTGCTGTTTCTATCATTTGATTACTGTAATGCCACTAAAGTTATTTCTTACAAGTAAAAGCATGACCAATGGGAGAATAATAAATATACATCTTTATTTACATCCTCAGTGAACATAAGTAAATAGAAAAGAATATTAAAAATTTAACTAATACATGGAACTATACTCCATGCATAATCCTTCAAAGACCCCAGTATGTAAGAACAACCTGAGTGAACTTAAAATCAACTCTTGTAACTTCTGTGGGAATATAAACAGCTGCCCTGGTTACCCTAAGATCTGAATACATTCCTGTGTGAAGTTCTTTACTTCAAGAAAAAAAATTTAGACACTGAGACATTTAACACCAGAATCACAGCATATACTAAAAGTTGCAAAAGCAAACCCTAAGCCAGGTGATATTACTCTGGAACATCTTTGAAAAAGGATCATCCTTCAACTTAATGACTTGCAGAATTCTACTCTTGAGTACTTTAATAATAATATTATGCAATTCTACCTCAGTATACTAAAATATCCACAACATTTAGAAAGACAGATAGTTCTTCTCTATAGGAAACAGTCTCAGTGATATATTTTGTTTTACAAATGTATCTTGTTAATAAAACATCCTAACTATGTCAGATAAAAACATAAATCATTGTTTATTACTTTGATATTTAGTATTACTGTATAAATATTGACTAAACTGTTGTACTTTTCTGTGTAAGTTGAATTTAGTCAATTCAAATGTGGCACATTAGACTCTGTTACTTGTTTTTATTCTTATCTTCTCTATTGCACTTACACTGGAGATTTCTTTTTTTTTTTATTATTCAGTACCTCCTAAAAATGGGTCTGCATTACTGAGGCAAACTCAATTAGTAAACATATAGTTATAGCTTGTTACACAGACATATTTAAAAACAGTTCTTTGGCACATGGGATGCCATTAGCCAAGGACCTTAATTTAATTTAAAATAAGCCTGCACCATTGGCATGGTGCATTTGCAATTTTAAAGACATTTACCTGGCAGAAAGAATAAGATCAGTAAGTTTTCAATAGCAGACAGTTTGGCTATCTTCAGGTTTAATATGCCTCTGCAAGGCTGTTTTCCTGGGCATCCATGGAACCAGAAATTGTCCTCTGTGTTAGTTTATATATTTTCTAGCAGTTCTTGTAGATCAGATTATCTCTGCTAAACCTGCATTTACTATTTTTTTCATCTTAGCAATTACCTGCTAATTTCTCATCTGTTATCTTGCCATCAGATAAAATTTGATGGCTTGACATACTTTTCTAACAAGATGGATCATTGATGGACTTAATTTTTTATGTAATTTACTTATATTTTTGAATGATTTGACTCTGCTGATCCTGCATTTACCATTCCTCCACATCTTAGTTAATTACCTGCTAAATTCTCATCTGGTAACTTGCGATCAGATACAATTTGGTGGCTTGACAGACTTTTCTAAGAATTTGGATAATTGAATGAGTTAATTTTTTATGTCACTTATTTATATTTTTGAATGATTTGGTCTGGTTAATGCAATAATCCACAGTAGGATGAATTTCCTTAACTATACAAGCTCAAAGAAAAGAAAAAAAAGGTAAAACCAGTAAGATGCACATAAAACTGGTTTAATCAGTAAAAGAAAATCTTAAGAGACAACAGGACACTGGAGATTGGAGATATATAAAAGCACAGGTTTATTCAGTATCTACAAATTGAAATATTGACCCTCTTGGATGTCAAACTTTAAAATAAAACAGACAGTGCCGTCATGACAGTGCACATTTCATGCAGCTCTTCAGGATGTAGACTGTCTTCTAATCAATATAAGCATCTGCATCTATATTACCAGATCGAATGTTTAGGTCATCAAATACCTAAACATCGATCTGGTAATACTGAAAGCAAAAAAACGTGAATGGACGACTTAACCCAGGGAAAGAATTCCCTTGGCCGTTATGCAGATTTTGCCCTTTTGTCCAATGTAGAGCGATCTCAGAGTTGGTATATTTAGTTAGGGGGATGTGGGGGGATAGCCCCCACTTCATTTGGGTTTAAAAGTTTTTTTGTTACGGACAAGGGAATCATTTGCCTGCATTAAATTGGCCGTTCACGGTTTTCTGCTTTCGGTATTGCCAGTTTGATGTTTAGGTATTCGATAACCTAAACGTTCGATCTGGTAATATAGACCATCTAAAAACAAATATTTCTACAATGTATTATCCGCAGGATACAACTGAATTTTTAGTACTAAATGGAGTATGTCCCACTCCATTCTTCCAGGCCTTCCTTTCAGATGGACCTTTCTGTGAGTAACTGTCCTCTTGGCCACTGCAATTTATACCATACTAATTGGAAATGACTAACTTGTGAGTTAGCTAATTGCTGTGAGGATACTCCCACATTCCATACTGCAATGTAATTCTGACTACAGTTTAAAGCACACATAATTTTTTATTATAAACATGTTTTTGTATTTATGTTTTATTGAAATAAAACATCAAGAAATATATTCATAAAGAAGACTGCAACATTTCCAGCAAAGTTTAAAAGGACGTCAACTACTATTCATAAGAACTTTAATGGTTGTGTTAAATCGGCTAACACAATAAGACTGTAGTACCAAGCCAAGATATTAAACGAAAACATGCATTCTGAATTCTCAAAGTAGAAACTACCGACATTAAACAGTTCTTCCACAATAAATTCAGGAACTGAATGTGTTTCTTGAGGCCCCATCTTGAAACAAGCCCTAGTTTAAGTAAATGTGCCTCTCAGAAATGCTTATTTAAAAAAACAATATGTCTGCACAATACTTAGAGAGAGAAATCTCAGCAGAGGGGGCGGCTTGCACCTCAAGTTATTTATGATGAGGAGAAAAGTTCACAAATTCATGAAAGGAAAGAAAAATTCCAATTTTGCAGAACTGGAGGATAGGAAAACCCCAGGGCTCCTTGAGTCAAACTACTAATGCATGACCATATAGACTGAAAACTTCCACACCACTAAAATTTTAAGATGAGAATCAGAGTTTACATAGACACATACCAAACATCTAGATGCAGACCAATAACTATCATTTAAGTACTAAAAAAATGCAGATGTCAATGAATGTTGAGTGCCTAAATCTGATTACATTTAGTCATATCTAAAAATTCAGGTGACAAGTCCTTTGTATTGGCAAGTGATGAAGTAAAAAAAAAAAAGTGGATTTCTATATGCAAATGGGCCTGATTTAACTGGGCTACAGATGGCCCCAATAATGTGAACACTTCAAAAATACTACTTAATAGAGTTAGGCTAGACATTATTATACTCTTTATCAGAGATGAGTACAGTGCATACATCAAATAAAAATATTTCCATTTGTCCTAACCTTGTATTTTATATTCCTTCATGAGATAACTGAACGAGGCTATAAGAAGATTGATGAGCCAATCTCCAGTCTTAAAACCAGCTGTCCTCAAATAGGGGATTCTAATAACCTTAGCTAAGGCACAGAGCAGGACAGCTACATGATTTGTAAGGCACTGATCCTTATGAGTCATGAAACATGCAGTGAATTACAAGAGTGAATAACAATGAATAGCTCATTCCAGAATTTAGATGAATTGAGATTAGCCATAAACTGTAATTTATGATGAAAAAAGTATGTCTGTGTATTTAGTGGGAAAGGTGCACCAGTAGTACAGCAATAGACAGCTGGTCTGTTCAAGGGTCATTGCAGAGGTGTTATTCAGGAAGAACACAGTCTTGGTTTCATTAACTTCTAGACCAGAGGCATTTGTAAAGCAAGCCAACATATCCTGCAAGACTGATAAATCATCTTATGATGATTCAGTAACTAATAAACAATCATCTATAAACATAAGTATCCTAACTTACTCCTCAAAAAGTGGATGGTCATGAGGTCAAGGGGAATATTTCACTGGTCTTATAAGGGGTTCTATTGATAGTAAACATAAAGATGGTGGATCAGCTTGGCATAATGATTAAGGTCTTCACCTAAGGTGTTTAGCTCAATGACACAAGGTACAGGGTTTGATTTTGACCTTAGGTTATTGGCTAGGCTTAATATAGCACATCACGGCAGTTAGCCTAGTATTCACCTATGAACATATGGAGAAATAGAGCATCCCTGATGGGTGCCTTTCTGGAAAGTAAACAGAAAGTTGAGTGATGAGCTAGAAAGCATGCAAGCATGGATGTAGATAGAGTTTGCTCAGTCTTAATGATCCCTTCAGGGAAACCTTTGCATGATAATATGCCCCACAGATAATACTAGTGGATGGGGTCAACTGCCTTTTTGAAGTCAACCAGCACTGCTGGCGCAGGATGGGGATATCTGTTTTCTCCCTAAAATAATATTATAAGGGCTCAAATGTGGCATGTGTTTGACCCAGCATTCATGAAATTTGCTTAGGACTTTTGAATTAGATATGCCAAGGCAGACTGCAGGTGCAAGAATTAAATCTTTGCATATATTTGTGCTTCAGCATTCATCACAGAAATGGGGCAACAGTCTTCCTCTTTAGTGTGGTCCTTCCCCAATTTTCATATAAAAACAAGAAAGTCCAGAGTGGCAACAGATCCATGCTTGTCTAATCACTCCCCACTCTAAGGTTTAAATGTGCATGCATCGTATTAAAGATGCACACACAGACACTGTTAAAGCCACAATCTGTGTGCATCTTTAAAGAAGAGCTATAATGCATGCAGAGTGCTTTCTTAAAGAAGAAATGTAAGTTTTTTAACAGCCTCTGGCCAGTGGGCCACCCTAAGCCAGTGGACTCTAGGCAACTGCCTGTGTCAACTAGTTCTGGATCTGGCCCTGGAGCTCAGTACTAGGATCTCTCTTGTTTGGAATATACTTTTCTGAAGTGAAGTGAAATGTACAGGGCCTTTGGCTGACCAAATTTGTTGATGACTGCAACCTGGTGCAGTCATTGTATCCCCCAAAGTTGTAAATATCCTCCAGGAGGTTTTGACACAGACACATAACTGGTGCCAGAACCATGGCCTAAAACTCAATGCCAACACACGCATAATTGTGCTCTTTAGAAGATGACCACCCCTGCAAATTACAGCATTGATAACACTCCCCTAAGAGTAGACTGAGTGGTAATGGACATGGAAACAGAGGTTGACAATAACTTGAAATGTGATCACCATCTGTACAAGATAGTGAGAAAATTCTTCTATCTGATGCAACTTATAAGTAAGGACATGGCATCCAGATCTAAAGAGATTATAGTTCCACTATGCTTAGCCCTCATTAGACCAATGAACCTGATCAGGCATTTACAGCAGCTGGAGTGACCACAGAGGTTCCTCACTAAAAAAATACAGGATGTAAATAATATGTCCTAAGAGGACCTCCTAAAAGCCCTGTCCCTGTGCACAATCTCTTACAGACTATTGAGGGGTCATGTATGCCTAACCTACAAGGCATTCTCTGATCCAGCCTTGATGGATATGTTACACATTTGAAAAATAAACAGCACTGGAATTTTCAGATCTAAAGATGTATTATACCTTGTCTGTGACATAAACAAAACATGTTGGATGGACAGGTATGTGTCTCAGAGATTACCCCTTCTCTGGAACATACTCCTTATTCATGTGAAACGGAGTTCTTCCCTAAACCTACTCAAATGCAGTTTGGACTAATAGATCGGAAATTGCAGGTTCAACCAGGAAAACAGGGGCAGTTTGTTGATGTTCTAAGACACAGGCATATGCCAAAGCTGTTATAGCCATGGGCATTGATAACCGGAAAAACTGGAGCATTGGAGCATGAATAGTTAGGCTTAAAAATGCTCTAGGTTCATTAGCCTAGTAACCTCCCATGATCCTATGATCCTCAGTGTAAAGATCTACATTATTGTAGGAAGATGGCAGTAATTTTGTTAGCTTTGGGCCTAAAATTGAAAAGGAGGCATAACTACAGTAGGTTTCATGGCTGCCTACATGTACAAACCCTGCTGGTATGAGATATAAGATTGTTTTCATCTGGGGATTTTCTAATTGCCTAGGGAGAAATCGAAAAGCATGTGGATTTAGAAGTTTAATATGAGTGAGACAGGAGAGGAAGAGAGACAATGCTGAAGTACAAAGGGGTAAAGTCCTGAATATGCTGCAGGTGACCAGTGTTTGATTAGCTGCTTAAGTGTTCACTGTGCTGGCAGGGTACGACAGATGTGCTCTTCTTGGAAAGGGGGAGAGTAGGGAAATGTGCATGGGTCACACATTGATGTTAGGATTCCCTGCTAGAGGTCAAACAAACAACTGCAAACTACTTTCTTTGAGTGGGTGAGGCAGGTTGTCAATGTCAGCTCCTTCTGGAAGTAAGGAGTGGATCAAAACTGGGATTATTTTTAATGGGTACTTGGAAGTGTGCCTTTGCTCTATCAGTTTCGAGGACTGCTTTTAGTTTCAATTTTAATTCTGTTTGGTTCCAAAGATTAAGTTATTTGCATGCTTGGAAGTACAAAGACATAAATTACTGAGGAGAGAGGTTGTTTGATGTCTTGAGGTCTGATTCCAGTTAAGTTTTTCCTGGTAGAGCAGGATGAGTGAGAGGTGTGGTAGATTGTCATGTTACTAATATGAAGCATCATTTGATATTTGGAAAGATCGGAATGCAGCTTGTGAATAAAGAGCGAGAACAGCAGATGGGATAAATAACAATGTTTGTCTGATGTATGATGTTGGCTATTAGGTGGACAGACTGAAGAGCTGAATTTATTGGAAAAGATTGTGCTGAAAGCAGATTTGATAATCTCAGTACCTCCAGATTGAAACCCTGGCCTGTTACTAGCCCTATTTTAGTGATATTACCTGTGGCAGGCACCATTTTTAAAACTACAACCACCCTTTGAACACTTTATACTCAGCCCTATCATAAAACTTACTACAACTGCCTGAACTGGGGTACAGCTAACTGATAGTTCTTGGAAATACAAGGTACCTACCAGAGTCTTCACATTCACTATCATATGTTCTTATATCAGTTTACTCTGTTACCTGATTGTTTCCAGCCCCCTCATAAGAGCAACTAACAGGGTCTCTGCCTGCTTCGCTCCCCATCCTGCCCCCAATTTCCTCCCACCCCCAGTGGTCCTACCTTTATTACACACGCAAACCTCTCCCATCTTTCCAACAGCCAACCACAGCACTAAACTCAACAATACCGTCTCCATCTTCCCACTACTATCACTCCTCCTCAGCTAACATGTATAAGCATACCATACCCATGCCCACTGCATGCACTCTCCTTGCATATCTTACATCCTACCAAAACTCCATCATTCCCTCACTCAACCACTACCAATGTACTACTACTCACACCACCACTCATGTCACACCCTCACTCAGCTCCCCTCCCAACAACTCAAAAACCATCCCTATGCACCCTCCCCATATATTCTATCAACTATATTACTCAAACAAAAAGCATCCCTACAACTTAACCTAGAAACCCTCCCACCATACCTATTACCCACAGAGCACAATCATAAAGTTTCCCTAATAAACAAACACATTTAAAAACTGAGAAAACTAATAACCTCATGCATATCAAAACTAGCCCTAAGTGGAGACATCCACCCCAACCCTGACCCTGCCATCTCCAACCCCACTCCTCATAATCAGACTAGAAACCACAACTTCTCCCAAATCACAGCCAATAGAAAGCCAAGTGACTTCCTTCTACTAAGCCTAAATATTAGAAGTATATCCAACAAGTCCATGAACTCCATGCCACCATAGACTTGTACTCCCCAGATATAGTCATCCTGACAGAAACCTGGCTAAAACCTCACATTACCAGTGAGCAAATCCTCCCTACTGGTTACAGCATACTAAGAGTAGACCAGCTAAACAAGAAAGGAGGTGGTATAGCTATAATATCTAAACAGTATCTAAACATCCAGATCTTAAAATCATGAGCTCCACAAATAGGCAATGAAGAAATAATATATACCAACCTCAAAATAAACCTAAATAAAACCACCAACATAATTGGATACTACTTTCCACCTGGCCAAAACGTCCTAATTTCCTCAGCTGATCTACCCACCATCTCCCCCAATAAACTATAATTTTAGGTGATTTCAATATTGACTGGCAATCCTGTCCTGGCAACCATCCAACCCATTATCTAAACCTTCATGGCTTCACCCAACGTGTCCAGTCCCCAACCAGGATAAATAAAAACTCCAATAAGCACACTACCCTGGATTGGATACTAGTCAGTAAGAGCCCCCAGTCATATATAGCAGACTGCTTATCAGATAGCCTCAGTGATCACTCCCTAACATTCCTACTCAAAAAACACCTATACCAAGCTAAACCTGTCATCTACCGTCAAATACGTAAAAAACTAAACTTTAACCTACTCACATTCATCTCATCCCTCAAAGAATGTAACTGGCATCCTCTAAATTACCTCAGTCACGATGATGCAGTTGAATTTTTTAATACTACTTTCCTGAACATCCTTACCACGCCCCCATAAGACTTTACAGAACCAAAGCACAACCCTCCCCATGGCTGCAGAAAACCACTAAATCAGAAATGAAAAACAGGGATAAAGCCTGGGAGCACTGGCGCAAAACCAAAACCCCCTCAACTAGACAGAAATTCCTAGAACTACACAACAGAGTCAAAAAGCTAATAAAACAGAACAAATTCCTATACTACCAGTCTGCCCTAGACTCCTCCCAACTCAACCCCAAACAATTCTGGTCCTCCATAAACTCCATCCTCCACCCAGGTAAAGTCAGTACCTCTCCTCCTAACATCCCTCACTCCTCCAAAAATATTGCTACCTCATTCAACACACACTTCACACAAAACATACTATCACTAACTAGACAACACAACCCCCCCCTCCCCTCCAATCCACACATTCAACTAGTAATCTCGCCACTGTCTTCTCTTTTTCTCCTGTTCCTACCTCCAACATAAAAAACTCTTAACTAAACTTAAGCCCACCAAATTAGCAGCAGACAACCTCCCAAGTGAATACCTATAAATCACAGCTGATGCACTAGCCTACCCAGTATCCATCTTGATTAACCGATCTCTGTCAGAAAGTTAAGTTCCCACACTATGGAAAGTATCACATATAATTCCCCACAAAGGCGGCCCCTCCACAGAACTAACCAATTACTGCCCCATAGCTATTCTCTCTCCACTCTCCAAAATACTAGAGAGATGCATTCACTCTCAGGTCTCAGACTACTTCCTTACTAACAACCTCCTTTCCACTACTCAGCATGGTTTCCAACCAAACCATAGCACCACCACTGCCTTACTAACACTATCCTTCAGCATATAAACAATAGGTATCTCACCTCTGCTAATTTCCTAGACCTATCTAAAATACTTGACATGGTCCCACACAAACAACTCATCTCTGTCCTCAGTAACCTATCCTTTTCTCAATCAGTCACCATCTGGTTTCAGAGTTACCTGCCTGCCCGCCAACAATCCGTTGCATGGCAGAATGACATATCTCCCCAACTACCTGTTTCTATAGGGGTTCTCCAAGGATCCATCCTTGGACCCCTACTCTTCTCTACTTTCACCAATAATCTAGCCTCTGCCACCAAAATGACACACTCATACAATATGCAGATGACTCAACCATCATCTGCTTAACCCAGTCCCTACCCAAACTGCAAAAAGTCACACAGGAAGCCTTTTCCTATGTTGAAACTTGGTTATCCGATGCTCAATTAATACTCAACCCAAACAAAACTAAATTCCTCATCTTCCAACCCACCAAACATACTCAAAACAACTCTCACTTTAACATCACAGCAAAAGACAACACCACAATACACCCAACAGAACACACCAAATTGCTAGAAGTGGAAATAGACAATAAACTAAAATTTGACATTCACATATCCATGACCATAAAAAAGTCCACAAAAAACTAGGAGCGTTATACAAATATAAGCAACTTCTCACCAAAGCAGGAAAGATTTCAGTAGCAAATTCCCACCTTATCTCCACCCTACTTTATGCCTCTCCAGTATATACCAACCTAAGGCAATGCGATCTAAACAAGCTCGAGACCAGCTACAACTAAATCGCCAAATTCACCACAGGGGCATCCTACCGTAGTCACCACTGTCTCTCACTTGCTGAACTGGGCTGGCTTGAACTCCCTCACCTCCTTCAATGGTATAAATGCACACTCACCCACAAACTAGTAAACCATCCACTAAAAGTCCCATCCCTCCAGACTCTACTCCACCCTATCCCACCACCAGACAACTAAGATCCAGCAACATAAATCACTTACAGGTCATTCAAGCCAATAACTCTGCTTCCTGCTGCACAGCACTTATGCTACTACCAGGACAGGGCAAGATGTCCTGTCTATATACGTGCATGTTTGATAGTTGATAAGCATCTCGAAAATTTCTCCTTAAGGACACAGTAGAGTTGGACACTAAGAAGGCAATTTTGAGGGAAACCTGACAGTGCTTGTGGGCAACTGGGACTTTGGCTTAGTCTCCTTAAGGGCCTCCTGGGCTGCAAACCTAGCAGCTACTTATGACTGGCTCATTTCTGGGAAGCATTAGGAACATGGTTTTTGATGCTCATGAATTACTGAGTTCTGAGACCTTTACTGCAGCATTTTTGCTGTATAAAATGTTTCTAGGGCATTTTCACATGAGTTTCAGTTCAGTATGAGTTGAGATAGAGCTTATACTCCTTGGTGTATATATTTCTATTATATAGTGAGCCACTAGATCAGGCCAGGGGCAGATGAGTAGACCCATGTCCTGGATATTGACCCCTGTCTTTTTAAACTTCAACTCTGTGATGATGATATCTTGGCATTCCTTACTGAATTCTGTCATTATGTCCCTGCATTCCGAGAAATTCTCCAAGAGTTTGCAGTTTTTCTGATGTATCAACTGACACTTGGCCTAGTTCTAAGCTTTTAAGTAACATTTGAATATCCATTCAAATGGCACTGAACAAAACTGATGTATCTGGGAGCATTCTGCCATATTTCCATGTCCATACAAATATCAAAAAAAGTTTCAATGCCCTCTCCTAAAAGATTTCTGTATTTGAGAAAAGCTACATTATCCCTCCTAGTTCACTATTCCACGATAAAGCAAAATGAAACTGGCCATTAGTGTAATTCCATACAGTAAATAGTATGACTGTGCAAAGGTAAGATTTTTGGTCGTGCCTTCCATCATGTACGTGGCTGGAGAAGTGGCACAACATATTAGGTATTGTGTGAGGTGAAGATTGTTATTATGAATGGTTGGTCCCAGCAATCCACCTGGGAAAATAAACGATGTTTCATGGGCTAAATGTATTACTTCCTACTGGTTTAAGTAATCCAGTGTAAATATAGTTAAACATTTATAATAAATGTATATGTTTTATGGTGTTAATATTATTGTCCTTCACTGTAATGTCACAAAAATAATAATAATAATAAAATAAAATAAAATACTTAAGAATGCCATTTTTATTACTTTTGTATGTCTCTTCCCCACCCACATTTTTCATGTATTTATTTGTTTATTTATTTATTTAGTTATGTATTTTTCTCTATTTCTGTTACTATTATATGCAGCAATATTAAGACCTGGGCCTACCACTCTGGCAAGGCCTGTCATCCCACGACAAGTGGTCGCATCACCACCACCACAATTGGTTCACAGCACATCTGGGTCACAGCCTGCCAGAGTTGCCTCCACACCTCCTGCCCTGTCTGAATCACCTGCATCAGGTGACTCTGCTCCCGGAAATGGTGCATTGTTACCCACTAGCAGAGATACTAGTGGAGGTGGTTATTTTGTCACCCGTATGGAGCTGGTATAGCTGTTGGTGGAGATTATGGTCAGGCAGTTCAGTGACCACACTGCCTATATTGAGAATATGCTCCAATGACTGGCTGAGGTTCTTCCCTGCCCAGCACTGCCAGTGTTAGCTGCCAGGATGATGAGTCATTTCCCACTGTGTCGAAGCTGATAGAGTATGAATCTCTGAATACCCCCATCCTATCTCCATTCATAATGTATCCCCTCCCTTTTGTGTCTACAGCCAACCCTGTCAGATTACATAATCTACACTTTACCATTGTCTGCCCTATGTTTGTCTGATGTCTGTGTCACTAACATGTTCCACCTCACTCAGTGTGTTGTTCCAGACCCTGTCAGTCGTGTCTGTGTTTTCCTGTTACCTAATCTCCAGCTCTTGCCTATCTCTAACATCCCTGACTTCCTGCCTGGAACAATGCAGAGCTGTTAAACAAGAGTTCATGCCTGAATGCAATTGTAACTCTTTGAAAATTTCAGTATTACATTGCAGTGTGACCTCACAATGAAACGTGGTTTGCTTCTTTATGCTTTGCTATTTGGTCAAATGATGCAAAGAACACATAAAGGCCATCAGCTCTATCAAAGTTTGAAATATGACCATGCAGAACATAGGTCTTCATATGTATATGGTAAATTGAATGAGAAAAGGGAGGTAGAAGAAGGAAAAGATGATTAATACATGGAAAGTAGAGATCAAAAACAAAACAGGGTGTAGGTTGTAGCATAAAATTCTTGTTAGCCTCTCGATATACCTGCCTACTGCAGCACAATGTGGATGATGTAAGAATGCTTCTTGAAACAGTGGGTATTTCAGTCTATCACAAGACCCCCTAAAACAAAACACAGAACACAATATTCTTAAAGCTTTTTCGAAAACACATGGACAAGGCATCACATGCAGATGCATGCACAGTAGTTCAGATAGCAATGGCACATATATACTAAGTACATCCAACAGCAATGTCTAGTGCAAACAATAATGCTGAAAATTATTCACACTGCAGTCATCCCATCCATGCTACACATAGTGACAGCACTAGTTGGTATCATCTGTATATGCATGTTTCTGCCAGATCAGTGTAAGTAATCATCCAACGCAGTGGCTTTGTATGGGGACACTACTCATGGCCAGGTGAGAGGCATTCACAATAAATAGATATATATAGCACTGAGAATGGTCCTACATGTATGGTCCATGATGATGTTCATGCCTGCCACTCATATTACTGCTGAATCCATTGACAGCGAAAGACCATATAGTCATACATTGTTTCTGGAGGGAATATGTTTGTTGTACTGCAGGAGTATTTACCAAAGTAATCTGGTGTGGCATATCCATATATAAGGGATGAATCATGATCTAGTTAGCTTAGAATCCAGTGCACTGATATAATCTGGAGGAATAAGACCAATATCTCCATTATGTACTTCTTTTGTATCATATAGGTGAGCAAATGACCTTCTCCACTTATGCTGAGGCTTTTTTTGCAGTCCATTATGGAGTGGCTACTATTAACATAGCTGCAAGCAATGCTGATGTGAAAACAAACTAACAGGCTAATGTAGCTTCTTTGTATTAAGCTATAAAACAGAGAAATGTATAGGCCACATCTGTCTAGCAGCGGAAATAAGCATATCCTATATGCCTGAAGCATCTTACACAATATGAAAGAAATTGCCTTTACCTGATACAGGCCTTTTGCCATCTAAATGTTAGATATATCACATGTTTTCAGTAAATATTTATCATGTCACATTGACAACCTATCGATTATATTACAAAAGACCATCATAGCTATGGCTTTAGATTTTGCAGCAGTAATTAACTATGCAGTCCTGCAAACAAGGGCCCATATAATTAAAGACAGTTTCAGCAAGACCGGTTCCCTATATAGTGTGCCCCCTGGTTAATCAATGGATATTCATGTGAAACCAAAGGTATGTCCACAAAATTATTTCTTATTGCAAACATTGAAATAATCATGGGATCACAATTGCCTATATAATCAGCGAAGACTCTCTGTGCCCTCCCAGGGCCTGCATTACCTTAGGTCAAGCTGCATTATCTCTGTGAGACTCTTGCATGGTATCCATGGTGAAGCTTATAACCATTACAGAGGTGGCACTTCTTAGATCATTGTGGGGATGACTGAAATAGTGTCAGAAACATCTACATTATCAACTGCAGAACTCTACTGTAGTAGCACCTACATATGTGGCTATGCCGTATCCAGCTATGGTAATCATGTCTACACCACTCTGTTTGCACCTACACATGCAGCTATGCCTTATCCAGCTATGGTAATCAGGTCTACACCACTCTGTGTGCACTTAGAGATGTAACTATGCCTTATCCAGCTATGGTAATCAGGTCTACACCACTCTGTGTGCATTTACAGATGTAACTATGCCTTATCCAGCTATGGTAATCAGGTCTACACCACTGTCTGTGCACCTACACGTGCAGTAATGCCTTACCCAGCTATGGTAATCAGGTCTACACCACTCTGTGTGCACCTACTTGTGCAGCTATGCCTTATCCAGCTATGGTAATCTGGTCTACACCACTCTGTGTGCACCTACACATGCAGCTATGCCTTATCTAGGTATGGTAATCAGGTCTTCACCATTCTGTGTACACCTACACAT
The DNA here is from genome assembly GCF_019279795.1 of Protopterus annectens. Taxonomy (NCBI): domain Eukaryota; kingdom Metazoa; phylum Chordata; order Ceratodontiformes; family Protopteridae; genus Protopterus; species Protopterus annectens. The sequence continues at coordinate 469,713,153 of NC_056744.1, read as the reverse complement.
GCAGCTATGCCTTATCCGGATATGGTAATTAGGTCTACACCATTCTGTGTACACCTACACACGCAGCTATGCCTTATCTGGATATGGTAATCAAGTCTACACCACTCTCTGTGCACCTACACATGCAGCTATGCCTTATCCAGCTATGGTAATCAGGTCTACACCACTCTGTGTGCATCTACTCATGCAGCTATGACTTATCCAGCTATGGTAATCTGGTCTACACCTCTCTGTGTGCTCCTGCACATGCAGCTATGCCTTATCTAGGTATGGTAATAAGGTCTACACCATTCTATGTACACCTACACATGCAGCTATGCCTTATCTAGGTATGGTAATCAGGTCTACACCACTCGGTGTGCACCTACTCATGCAGCTATGCCTTATCCAGCTATGGTAATCTGGTCTACACCACTCTGTGTGCACCTACACATGCAGCTATGCCTTATCCGAATATGGTAATTAGGTGTACACCATTCTGTGTACACCTACACATGCAGCTATGCCTTATCCAGTTATGGTAATCAGGTCTACACCACTCTGTGGGCACCTACTCATGCAGCTATGCCTTATCCAGCTATGGTAATCTGGTCTACACCACTCTGTGTGCACCTACACATGCAGCTATGCCTTAGCTAGGTATGGTAATATGGTCTACACCACTCTGTGTGCACCTACACATGTAGCTATGCCTTATCTAGGTATGGTAATCAGGTCTACACCACTCTGTGTGCACCTACACATGCAGCTATGCCTTATCCAGCTATGGTAATCTGGTGTACACCACTCTGTGTGCACCTACACATGCAGCTATGCCTTATCTAGGTATGGTAATCTGGTCTACACCACTCTGTGTGCACGTACACATGCAGCTATGCCTTATCTAGATATGGTAATCAGGTCTACACCACTCTTTGTCTTAATATTTTCTACAGAAATGCAGAAGGCATACTACTCATGCACATGCACTGAAGATACCCACAGCACAAGTATTTATTCTACACACATATAACACCATGTTTCCTTTTTTTTAAAATATGGCATATAAGTCAATAACAACTTTGCCATCAGTACTTAGCTTTTGAAAATGATGACACTGGTGTGTAATATGCAGCATTAATGCAAAGAATATACTGAATGATGTTTCATTTGAGACTGTAATGGGTTCCTACTAATTAATAGTGATACATTCTTTTATGATGGGGGCATTACACTATTACTCTTCAGCATATGAAATCTTCAGATTTACTGGGCACAGCCACTCCCCTTTTTTCCACGGTATTTCCCTGATATTACTATATCTGAGTTAGGTGAATCTTCTTGTATTTAGGTACATAACCCTTACAGAAATGCTTGCCTTCTGTTTGCTTATTTGCAGTTGCTTTTGTTAAGCTCAGTTGCCAATGGATGAAGATCTGATAAGCTGTCCACAATCTGTACATGATTCATGGTTGCTGTTACACTGAAAAAGCTTTTCTGTTATTTTTTCTTTCTTGTACCATATGTGGTGCCATTACTTTGTATATCACAATTTTATGGGTCCCATGCATCTGTCCTGAAACTTTTGTAGGTATTACTTGCCCTCATGATCCACTGGGACTAAACAAAGTACAGCAGTATTGCCAACAGTTGCCTGAGCACTGTTAAGACATTTTGTAAGAAGCAATGTTTTTTTAGATATAAGGTGCAGGATTATCCAAAGTTCATGTGGGATTGTGCTTTGGTGGATCTTCTTTTCCTAGACAATTTAAGAGTTCTGTAAAGTGAGGCATACTCAATGTAATGAAGTGACATTTTTTTTCTGACCATCTCTCAGCAATTATGTCTAGAGCAAAGGAACTACATACAAGTCTACTATAATGTGTACAACAAGCACTTATAAGCAGTGCATTCAGAATAGACTGACTACTTCTCTAAAATAACCATTTTGTTATTATAGGAGAAACAGGTAGAGTGCACAAGTTATAAGTGTGTACATAAAGTATTTGGAGAGATGAGTATTTTTGAAATGTTAACTGGTTGGGAGGAGGAATAACAGTAGAAATTG